>NW_009933209.1:12516-13168 GCF_000696875.1 Nestor notabilis | reverse complement strand
CTGGCTTCCCCTCTTCCCTGGCAGAGCATGAGACTGAGAAAGTCCTTGGTCAGAGTAAATATTACTGAGCAACAACTAAAAACATCGGTGTGACCAGCGTTGTTCCCAGACTGAAACTCAAAACCACAGCACTGCACCAGCTACTAAGAAGGAGAAAAAATGACTGCTGTAGCTGAACCCAGGACATAGGGACACCCTGTGTGCTGAAGTATGTTCTTGGTGGTTATCTTCTCCATCTGCTTTGAGCTCTGCCCTGGCCAGTTGCTCTATTAAGTTGCCCTGGCCAGCAGGTCAAGTGAGGGGATTCTCCCCCTCTATTCTGTTCTTGAGAGGCCCCACATGGAGTACTGTGTCCATCTCTGAGGCCTCAACATAAGAAGGATGTGGGGCTGTTGGAGCGAGTCCAGAAGAGGCCAAGAAGATGCTCTGAGGGATGGAGCACCTCTGCTATGGAGACAGGCTGAGAGAGCTGGGCTTTTCAACCTGGAGAAGAGAAGGCTTCAGGGCCAGCTTAAAGTAGCTCACAGTGCCTAAAGGGGCCAACAAGAAAGCTGGAGAGGGGCTTTTGGCAAGGGCAGGTAGGGACAGGACAAGGGGGAATGTCTTTAAACTGACAGAGGGGAGATTTCGCTGAGATGTGCGGAAGAAGATC
>NW_009933209.1:0-12430 GCF_000696875.1 Nestor notabilis | reverse complement strand
GCTTGGAGCAACCTGCTCTAGTGGAAGGTGTCCCTGCCCATGATAGGGGGTTGGAACTGGAGGAGCTTTAAGGTCCCTTCCAACCCAAACCATTCTAGGATTAATTGGGAAGTCTCTGAAAATTGCAGCTCTCTTTACCCTTTAGTCAATAGCAAAAGTGCAGAGGCATCACATATCCAGCCACAAAACCCCATGTAGTCATAAAAATGGGTCAATGGCTGCAGAAGATCATGGCAAGAGGTACCATCTCAAAACGGAAGAGTGGAAAATGACCGAAACTGGAGCAATGTGCCAATCATCTGCTTGTAGCAAGACAAGAATTTAGCATGGAAGGGCAGCACTGAATTGCATTTCGTTCTGGATGGAGTGGAAGGGGTGAAAAGTGCTAAGGGTACCAAGACAAAGAACTCTTTCTGGGAGAATGGTCTCAACAGCACGAGGCTGTTCAGCTCACAGGAGCTCAGCCAGGGCCCTCCACAAACCAGTCTGGACACTGGTTTTCCCATCATAAACCATCTTTTCTTGCTGAGAGCTCTCAAGCAAGGTAGCTCTCAAGTATTGTGAGCACCTCTATTGCCTGTGCTGTAGACAACCAGTCCTGTCTCGTTCCTGCTGCCCAGGGAGAGCATCACAGTGAGGCTGTCTCAGGAAAATTTACTCCTGAAGCACCTTAAAATGTTACCATGTTCCTCCAAGGTCTCTGCAGGTGGTTTAGTATTAATCTAAAAGTCCTGTGGCTGGCAGTGAAGGCTGCTGTTGCAGCTGTGTAAGGCACAACCCAGAGTGCTTCAGGTAGCTTGGTAGCTGACTGTCAAAGCTGTAGCTGTGGCAGTCTGCCCAGCGGTGGTTGTTTACAGTGCCATGCCAGCAGTTTGGCAGGGAAAGCTGTCACATGCAGCCTTTGAGAAGTCTGAAAATGCCCTGAAGAGGTCAATCAGGGGAAGGCAGTCGTCAGAGTTTTGCTTTGACCAATCTGGACTGAGGAATGTAGAGACTTCTGGCTACCTTCTGCTACCAGATACACCTTGCACACCAAGAACAACCTTATGCAGCACAGAGCAGCATCCATGGGAGTGTGACGTTCCCACAAGGGAGTCTCCTTTTCTAGTGTGGTTTATGTTGAACCAAGAGCTGGTGTTCATGGTGGCACGTTTGCATCATAGAATCACAGAGTAGTTGCCTCTTCTCCAGTCTGAACAAGGCCAGCTCTCTCATAGGAGAGGTGCTCCAGCCCTCAGAGCATCAAAGCCTTTGCATCACATTTCATAGAAAAGTCAGGATTGACACATGCCACTTTGAATTCAGTCTTTCTAAATAGTCAAGGCTTCAAAGCCATGGGTGGCAGCATTGTAGAGCCACCTAATACATGCAGCTGTGGGGTTTGTTGGCAGAGGTGACTGACTGGTCTGTGCTGGGAAACCAGCAAGGAAAGAGCAAAAGCTTTTCTGTTTAACAATAGAGAGGAATAGTAATTATTATTTTTCTGAAAATTCAGACCATGAAAGGTCCACTTTCCAGGGAAGACTCAGTTCTGAGGCATCTCCTAAGGAATGTGGTTTCTATGTTAATAACTCTTCTTCTGGGAATAGTACCGGGGTATACATATGAAGGTTGGTGCAGAGATAGTGCCAGGGTGCAGCTAGCACAGTGAGGTCCTCAAAGGGCGCCTTGAAATACCATCCACAATCTGCAGCTATGGCAACTGTGGACTGTGTCATGCTGCAGGGCAGAACTAACTGACTTCCCCATGTCTGTGTGTCTTTTCTTTGAATTCTGCTGCAGCTCCCCTCCACCCAAGCCAGCAGCATTTGAGATGTTTAAGGAGGAGTATGGAAGTGAGATCAGCCGGATCTTTAAAGAGAACAAAAGCATCCTATATGACAGGAAGAAGAGGAGAAGTACTGTAGCACAGAGGATCAACTCCATCAAGCTTGAGATGGAGAGCATCAAAAAGGCTCTGGAGGCTCAGCAGCAGGAGCGGTGGCAGCAGGGTAAGTTGCTGTGTGGACACTGGCCAGCAAGAATCTGACAGAAGAGGAGAGCTGCTGGTTTCAAAGCAGTTCCGGCAGTGAGACCATTAGACCACCACTGCTGCCTGCCAGGGCCAGGCTTTATGCCCAAGCTCTGCATCTGACTTTGTGGTTTGCCACCTGAGTCCTCCAGCTTTCATCCTCACTGACTCATGCTACTCAGGCTTTACACTGGTGAGGTGAGCTGCAGTCAGGTTGATTCCTCACCCCACACTGACGGATTAGGCAGTGTACTGCTGACTAAAGCAGGTCAGCACGGTGCAGCAATCCTGGGTAGCATGCATACCCTAACTGTGGTGGAGATGCATCTTCTACAGCTTCATTTCATCAGGATTAGAGACTGGTTTAGGCTCCAGGGAGATCTTAGAGCAGCCTCCCAGTACCTAAAGGGGCTGATAAGAAAGCTGGAGAGGGGCTTTTGAGAAGGACAGGTAGAGATAGGACAAGGGGGAATGGCTTTAAACTGCCAGAGGGGAGATTTAGCTGAGATGTGAGGAAGAAGTTCTTCCCTGTGAGGGTGGTGAGGCCCTGGCACAGGTTGCCCAGAGAAGCTGTGGCTGCCCCATCCCTGGCAGTGTTCAAGGCCAGGTTGGACGGGGCTTGGAGCAACCTGCTCTAGTGGAAGGTGTCCCTGCCTGTGGCAGGGGGTTGGAACTGGATGAGCTTTAAGGTCCCTTCCAACCCAAACAATTATAGGATTCTGTGATCTATGAAAGTCAAAATACGAAACTACAAGGTACTAGAGCAAAAAATGGGGTCAGTGCCTTCCTACTTTGCTGTGGCAAGATGTTTGTTAGGTTAAATATGCCTGTATGAGACTAGGAAGTGTGTCAAGTTACATGCTCCCTGCAGCAGGGCTCCCAAGGGTCAGTGCTGTTGCACTCTACAGAGTGGAGAAGAAATGCCTCTGGGCAAGGAGAGAAATCTGAACCAAAAATGGCTTTAGTAGTAGAGCAGCCTAGAGTGCTCTGTGAGGAAGCAGCAGTGGTGTACCTTGCATGTGGGGAGGACAGCAAAACAACTCATTTCTGTGAAACTGCACCTTTAATGGCTACCAGGCAATTAGTGGGAAATAGGAGGTAATGAGGGCCCTGACCAGTGAATGAGGGTCAGAGTGAGACCCAGAGTTTGCTCTGCTGGTTTCCATTTCTCTTCCTCTAGAGATAATTTTATCACCAAGGGGCCTTTTCCCATAGGGTGTGTAGGATGCAAAGCTCTTCTGGATAAATGACAAGCAAATCATATTGAAGTGAGGGTCTGTCTTTTCATGGCTTCTTTTGGGCCTTTGGTCTTTATGATGACATTTACCAACTGGTGATATATTGTGGATGCTGAAAACCACAGGAATAAACTGATTTGAGGGAAATAAAAACTGAGAGATGTTTATCATAGGAAAGTAGCACTGGCTTAAGTGTCCCCAAAGGGCTGACCAGCCCTTTGTCACAAAAACCCTCACCATGGCTGCCTGTGAAGTTTTTCGGTAGGAGGCATAAAAGCCTTGTGTGATACCCTCCAGCGGGCTGTCTTCCTGCAGAGCCTGGTCCCTCATGAATCAGAGAATCACAGCCTGGTTTGGGTTGGAAGGAGCCTTAAAGCTCATCCAGTTCCAAACCCCTGCCATGGGCAGGGACATCTTCCACTAGAGCAGGTTGCTCTAAGCCCTGTCCAACCTGGCCTTGAACACTGCCAGGGATGGGGCAGCCACAGCTTCTCTGGGCAACCTATGCCAGGGCCTCACCACCCTCACAGGCAAGAACTTAATCCTAAAGGTCTTATCTAAATCTCCCCTCTGTCAGTTTAAAGCCATTCCCCCTTGTCCTATCCCTACAGGCTCTTATAAAAAGTCCCTCTCCAGCTTTCTTGTTGGCCTCTTTAGGTTTAACTGCACATGTCTCAGTTCAGGGAGGACTGGTGTCAGTTCAGGAGTTAAGCAGAGATTTCTGCTGCACACCACTCCAGCATTATATTTGTAGCAAGTGTGTCTAAGGAAATGTCAGTTGTGTGGTTAACCTCAGCATAACTGGGTAACTACTGTGTGGTTCAAAGTATAATGACTGTTCTTCATTCTTCTCCACCCTCATAAGAAACCTTCATTTCCTTTTCTTACCCTCCAGGAGAGTATGTTGATGAGAAAGGACACATCATAATTGATGAGAAGGAGTTTTTACTCATTGTGAAGCTGAAAGAGCTGAAGGAAGAGTATAGGTCTAGTTACGCTGAACTGCAGGACCTGAAGGCAGAAATCGAGTACTGCCAGGATCTGGTGAACAAATGCCGGAATAAACTCATCTCAGGTATTGACTTGACAGGGCAGTTTCCGAACAGTCTCCAGTTTAGAATCAGAATCACAGAATGGTTTGGGTTAGAAGGGACCTTAAAACTTGACTGCATTTGGACATTGAGCTGAGTGATTTCCTTTGGTCAACGTGGTGGCTAAGGAACTGCACTGGGCCAGGGCTTTAGCTTGGACTACAGATGTCTCCTCTGTACCCCTGTGAGATTCAGGTTCCAGTGTTGCAGCATGGGTGCCTTGGCAGGAAGCAGAGCATGGTCATTTTAGCGTGTTCCTCATGAGCACCACCCTCATGGTGACAAGTCACACCTCTGCTCAGGGTGATGCATGAGATTTCTGGTGTGCTGCACTGCAGACCACTCAGTTTGAATCTGCTGTAATGGGATTGCGGTCCTGCTGTATTGCAGATTTGTCCTGTCTAATGGAAGACAGTAGGGGTACAAATGCCAGAGGCCCGAACATTTGGATGCTGTGCACATGGCAACACTTGATTTTCTACAAACTTTCCAGAGCACAGCTTGTATCCATCAGTGCATCCCATGCTGAAAAAATATGTGGCTTGTTCCAGGAGATAGACAGGGACAAATCATAAACGTGCAGAATCTTTGCCACCAGTTCCCATTGGATCTGGGTTTGGCCTTTTATGTGTGCTCCAGATATCTGCTGTTTGTTTAAGCACACAGGCAGGGACTCAATATCTGGGTCATCCCTGAGTGAGGAGGTCATCTCAGAGCTAAAACCAGGGAAAAATGTCAGCGCTATTGCATCATGTCCACTGTGCCAAGCAAGAGCAGGGCTCTGTATTTAACCTTTATTTATCTTTCATGACTCCTAGCACAGAAAGCAGCTCAGTTCCCGGTGTCTTCCCTGGCGAGCACAGCCTTTTTCGGGGGCTGCGGGCTCTCCCACTCCATGGGGGAACATGCTAGAGTTGTGGAGCGGAGCACAGCTGCTTCGCAGCAGGTGTCTGGGAAATGCCCAGTATTGATATTGTGTGTTATCACTGGCTATTACAGGATGGAGAAAGCATTTGGAATTGAAATCTGAGCCCCGAATGTGCTGACCACTCAAAATGGCCAGCTCCGGGCGGGATTGCTCCGGGGTGCAGGAGCAGTGCCACCTTGCGGACAGCATCTTGGGCTGCACAAGCCCAGGGAACTGTCCCCAGGGCCAGCCATCACGTCCCAGCCGCCTCACAGACAGCAGAGACAGGCAGCAGTCTGTCTAGGCACAGCCGATGCCAGCTAACAGTGCCCCGTCCTTTTAAACTAGCTTTTCTAATAGTTAAAACTCGAGATGTTGGAGTTCTGAGGTCCCATCTGAGAGTTTAAAAGCACTGAGTTCCTGTCTGATTCAGGGACAGAAGCAATCCGCCCCATCTCTTCTGTCATTACAGCCGCCTGCTTTGCTTTGCAGAGTTCGAGATCTGGTACAACGAGTCCTTCCTTATCCCCAAGGATGTGCAGGAAGCTCTGAATCCCGGTGGCAACATCAGACCTGGAATGATTCCCATAAACAGAGTCATGTGCCTGGTGAGTTTTCCTGGCAGCTCTGCTTATTCTCCCTAATAGCTGCACGTGGCATGGTAATGAGGGCACGACTAAGCCTGTGGGAGGAGGAGGAGGACCCTAAGCAGAGTGGCTGGTATTGAAATGCTATCTGCTATGATGCAGAGAGCAACTATCTGGAGACACATCTTGCTTTCACATTAGCTTTACCATGAAGAGGCTAAAATAGGACAGAGTGATTGAAGTACCCAGTCATCTGCTGACTATCAGGAATCAGGCAGGTTGCCCAGAGGTGCAAGGGGTAGTTAGGAGGCTTGTTTCCAGTTGGTACAGCTAAACTATTGTGTTTTGTGTTGTGGCAACTGGTACGTAGCCAGCCCTCTGTTTAGAAACCACAACTTTGGGGTGCCCAGGGTCTTTTGTTGGTCCTGACAAAGCACATTTCTCTCAAGCTTCTCATTTACCACTCTTCTTTGCGTTATCCTCCTCTGAAGCAATTCCAGGTTTTGTCCTTCATTGTTAAATGTCAGGCTCAAAACCTTCATGCTGTTTGATAGGAATGTGGTGGCAGTGCTTCCACTCTGTCTGACATGACCTGTCGGAGTGAGTCCAGAGGAGGCCAAGAAGATGCTCTGAGGGCTGGGGCACCTCTGCTATGGAGACAGGCTGAGAGAGCTGGGCTTGTTCAGCCTGGAGAAGAAAAGGCTCCAGGGACAGCTTAAAGCAGCTTCCAGTGTCTAAAGGGGCCAACAAGAAAGCTGGAGAGGGGCTTTTGGCAAGGGCAGGTAGGGACAGGACGAGTGGGAATGGCTTTAAACTGCCAGAGGGGAGATTTAGCTGAGATCTGAGGAAGAAGTTCTTCCCTGTGAGGGTGGTGAGGCCCTGGCACAGGGTGACCAGAGAAGCTGTGGCTGCCCCATCCCTGGCAGTGTTCAAGGCCAGGCTGGACGGGCCTTGGAGTAACCTGCTCTAGTGGAAGATGTCCCTGCCCATGGCAGGGGGTTGGAACTGGATGAGCTTTAAGGTCCCTTCCAACCCAAACCATCCTGTGTTTCTATGATTCTGTAACAAAGGAGTGAGATCCCACCCTGGCTGTGAGGGAGAATCAGCCCTTTGTAGGTGTAACCCATCTCAATTATTGCTGCTTAATCTCTGTGGATTGCAGAGAACAGCTAGGGGGGACCAGTCATAGGTCTGTCTCTCCCAGAAGCCCATCCCCATCAAGCAGGGGGCACCCACAGGTGTTTGGGAAAGGGAATAAGCAGGATGTGAGCTGTATGACCCCTTTCCTAAATGCACAGCCCCATTTCTAGTCAGTGTGTAGTGGGGACAGGTGGCTTTGACTTTTTAGAAGGAAAACAGAAAAGGAACTCTTTTGTCTCCAGGTGTCTGATTATTTTGACTGTAAATCTCAGTGAAGTGTTTTCTTACTTCTTTCTAGAAAGGCATGTGATGAGTTTCAAAGATCAGAGACAGGTTCTTCCCATCCTACTGAATTAGTTTCCCTTGAGGGTATGAGTAACAAACATAATGTGATGAAAAAAAAAAGGAGTTATTTTGAGTTTACTTTTAAACAGAATGTTGTGATCTACTGACTGTGGAAGTTTTCAGACACAGAAGCAGATCTGTACAGGAAGGAGCAAAAAAGCCAAACCCCAACCCCCCAGTGAGTCAACAGGGAAACCCCAACTGACTGCTTGAGTCCAGGATGTCCCTCTTTGGGGAAAAAAGGATCCACCACTAGTCACTTCTATCAACCCAAGTTACTCAATGTGTTCAGAAAAACCCCCTTAATGGCTTCCAGCCCTGGATTTCCTGTCATCGCATCAATTATAACCCCAAAGATGAATGAAGCATGCCTTTTAGCAATGCTCTGCAGCTGTGTCAAGTTGCTGATGTTACAGACAGAAATCTTCAGGGGAAGGACAAACAGTGCCCCTTGTAATGTTGCTCAGTGCTTGTTTCTCTTGTTTCTTTTACTGGGCATTTCACTGCAGCTTCCCAGCATCACTGGCCCCACTGAGGCCCATACTGTGCAACCACCTCATTTTTCTCTGGTGGTTTGTTTCCTACTTAGAACCATTTTCCCTCTTCCAGACTGGTTCTTAGTTTCCTGTCCTAGCTCATTTCTTCAGGGTTTGCACCTTTTACTCTCAGCTAGATTCCATTTGGCCACCTGTCTTTTATCACACCAGAATTCCAATGTCACCTTCTCGAGGCTACTCATGAACACAGAAGGTGACCTAAGAATCTGCTAGAACTATCCTCAAATATGGTGTGAAAACATTATACACAAGCTGGTAACTCAAAAAAAAATACACTTAATTCAACCCATGTTCCTCTTCTGTGTGCTTACACCTTCCAAAAGGTTCCCTGAAGAAACACAGGCATGGACATCAGCTAGCTAGCTTGGATCAGTGAGGACCACACTGAAGCTCAGACTTCCTTCGCACTTCAAGATTATTGTGCCGTGGGAGGGAGACTGTCCTGTGGGTAGTTACAGGCAGAGCATGGCTGTGCAAAGACAGCTGGGGAAACTCCGTTTGGGGCTTTACAATTCCAGATGGATTTTGGTTGAAGTCCTACCCAAATCTGCTCACCTAAGGTATAGGAAGAGGCGACTTCTCACTTCTGAGGCTTCGGGGAGATTGGTGAATCGGCATTCAATGAGGCATTGGGATCAGTTGACCCCTACACCTCCAGATGTGTTTTTTTCACATGGAGTAGAGTCTGTCTTTCTGGTGGCAGGAGGAAGACGTGCAGGAGAGGTTCGAGCAGATGCAGGAGACAATGCTGCCGGCCTGCCCAGCTTCAGTCCCCTTCTACAGGGCAAAAATGAGGACTGATCAAAAGGTAATCTCAAGGGGGCCCAGTTCCATATACAGCTGCTGATGCATGTTGGGAGAGTGATTCTGTGCCTCACTGCCAGGTGGAGTATAGGACTTTTCTGGAACAGATGACGTTTTGGCTGTAGCCTGTTGAAAGATGCCAGTTTGGTTCTGTAACTAAGCTCTTTGAAATGTTCTTTGGCTGATGTAAAGGCCCCATCTCATGCTGCTCTTATGCTAAAAAAACAATCTTGGCACCTTTCACTTGGAGTTTCTTCAGGGCTCATTGTAGGATACCACCGAGGCCCTGAGCTTCAAAAAGATCAGGACAGTAACAGGGCTGCACAATCTATCAGTAAGGGGTTTTAAGGAAAACATCTCAAAACCAGCTCTTCAGTGCTCAGGAGGAGCATTTCCCAGGGTTTCTTGTGTCCTCCTTTGAGCCTGCTGGGATCTGCCACTGGTAGAGCAATGCTGGTGTGATGGGGCTTCTTTGGGAAACTTTTTGCAGCACCATTTGGGAAGATTGGGAAAATGGTTTGGGATTTTTTTCCCAGGAAGATGTCTTTTACAGGTGAGAATTCTGCTCTGAAAACTGAGCTCACATTACTGATCCTTTTTTTCTTTCCTCTTGCCAGCACGCATACAGCAAAACCATGTCATCCCTAGAGCAAATGAACAAGAAACCAGGGCTCATCCCAGCTGCTGGGAAGAATAAACCCATGTCGTTTCTGCACGTCACATAGCAGATTTGGGCTCAGCCTGGAACTCATAAGCAACACCAGCTCAGAAAGTGCCTCATGTTCATATCCAAACAGATTTATCAACAATAAACAGTAGGAAAAAAGAACACCCTCCAACTTTTGTGCAGCTAGACTTGCAGTTACTGGTAATCAAACCCACTGTTTAGACAGGCAGCGAGCCAGGGAGTTCAAATAGCAACGCTTGTTTTTCTGAGTGTCTCTGGAAAACAGTGGCACGACAGAAAGGTGTGTTGTGGACAACCTGGGCTGCTTCTGCTCCCCCTCCTCCCCTGTGCCTCCCAGGAAGGAGGAGGGAGGGAAGGGCCTCCCAGGCTTGTTTGTGATAGAGGCTTTGATGCTCTCAAGGTGTATCCAGAGAAGCAAAGTCTAGGTGAGAGCGAATCCTCCCTTGGATGGAAGCAGCCCCAGGGTGTTTGCCTTCCTGGATAGAAGGGGCTGGAGAGGTGCATGCAAGAGAAATGTTTCCATCAGGTGCTGGACGCAGCAGCGTTGATTTATGATACTCTCCCCACTCCAGTGCAGCAGGACTAGGACATTGTTTGCCCACCGCTTTCTGGGAAGGCAATTCAGATCCAGGGTGAGATCATGGTGCCCAGCAACTGGAAAGCTCCAGGGGATACTGTGCTGCTTAGCCAGGCTGCTGTTACCTTTGTCTACGACGTGGAGCGTACTGAAGGCCTGCTGGAAGTCCTCCTCTTCCTCAGCAGACGTGGGAGGCTGCTTCCAACTCGGCACATGCCAGGGGAGTTTGTGTACCAAATATCCAGCCAAAAGAATCCCATCTTCTCCTACTGCTGCCAACGGGCGGCCATCAGTGGCAGCTCCCCCGACAATCCTCTCCATGCCTATACCACAGGCTCTAAGGAGGGATGTATGGATGTGGACCCAGATATACATATATATATGTGCTGTGCCAGCTGCAGGCTTGGCCTAAAGGAACTCTGGGGTCCAGCTCCTCCTTGGAGCTTCCACTGCTTGCCTCTACAAGGAATAAAAGCATCAGCCATGATTTTTGTGTCTACCATGTGTTTCAGGTGGCCCTCGGCCACCACAGCTGATGGGCGCAGGCTCTGGTCTGCATTCGGAGCTCCTGCAGGCAGGAGTTGCTTCTTTATCCCTCTGTGATGTTGTGGAACCCTGAGAGCTTCAAAATTACTTGGGGAGCTTGAAGAATAACTTTGAAAACCCCAAAATGCAGCACCTGTGATCTGTCACTGTCAGCAGTACTCTGGCCAAAGCCTGGCAAATCACCAGGATTACTGGAAAAAACCCTGGCATGTGGCTTGGAGCGATGGGAAGATACTGGCTGGGCCCCACTGAGAGACGGGACAGAGGACAAACAGCCCCCGCTGCTACAACTGGCACCTGCCACAGCAGGAGAATCGCTGGATTCACACATCCCAGGTCAAAGGTTTTCCACATGCTGCCTTCCCATTTACATGAAACTCTGGAAAAATTAATTAGTCCAAGCTGTTTGATTTAATTTGTTGCAGCTCACTCCTCTTACAGTAATGGCACCTGCCCCCCAAGAGTGCTGTGGGTAACAGCCTAGAAATGCCCTTTTCTTGTAATTATCAATTTCCAAAGGCTTATCAAGCTGCTTGAAATTCAACCCAGCCTGAAGTTCCCAAGAAAACTCTTCCACACAAACTGAGCTCCATCCACACCCCCTCTTCTTCCCTGTCATGCTCCCACATGGATGCTGCTCCTGTCCCTCTGGGTCCCTGTGCCACTGCTGCCCACGCTATGGTCCCAAATCTGGAAAAAACAAAGCAAGAAATGTCAGTATTGGATGATGGAAGTGTCGTTTGGAGGCTCCTGTGTGAGTGGGAAGGTCCTTACACCCTGAAAGCAGGCAGGTATCCTGGAGTACTCCCACACTGTCTCATTGAGCTCTCCCTGGGGTTTGGGAAGTTGGTGAAATAAAGTAACCAGTGAAAGGACAAGAAGAGGTTTTAGCAATTTTTGGGTGTTTATGCAATTTTTGGGGGTGTTTCTCTCTGAAATGTGCCCTGGGCAGAAGCACCATCCCGGGGTTGGGGAGACCTGGGTGCCCCCTTAGATCAGGGGAGCAGCACGGGCACAGGAGAGCAAGGCTGGGGGCCTGGTGGAGGTTTGGGGGTGCTTGTGTCCTTGGTGTGATCCCAGGGGTGCCTGTGGTGCTGGGAGAGATCCTAGGGTTGTCCTGGGGTGCTGGTGATCCCTTGGTGCTTGGAATCCCAGAGGTGTGGTGCCAGTGTCTGGGGGTGTGTGGGTGATCCAGGGGTACTGGTGATCCTGGATTGCTGGTGCCCTGGGGTATGGGAGATCTCAGGGGTGCTGGTGATCCCAGATTCCTGTGGTGCCTGTGTCATGGAGGTGATCCTTGTGTGCCATGGGTGATCTGGGGTGCTGGGGATCCTACACTGGTGATACCAGTGAGATCCTGGTGTGATGCCAGTGATCCTGGGGAGAAGTCATTGAGCCTGTGGCTAATCCCAGTGTAGTCCTGGTGATCCCAGGGAGATTTCAGTGATCCCATGGCTGACCCCAGTGTGGTCCCAGTGACCCCAGGGAGATCTTGGTGATGACATGGCTGATCTCAGTGTGGCCATGGTGATCCCAGGGGTGATCCGGTACAATCCCAAGGAGATCCCGGTGGTGCTGCGGCTGACCCTGGTGTGGTCCTGGTAATCCCAGGTTGATCTCCTTGATCCCATGGCTGATCCCAGTGCAGTCCCAGTGATGCCAGGAAGAGCTCCTTGATTCCATGGCTGATCCCAGTGCAGTCCCAGTGATCCTGTGGAGATCTCGGTGATCCCACAGCTGATCCCAATGCAGTCCTGGTGGACCCTGGGGGTGATCCCGTCAAGATCCCGAGAAGATCCCGGTGGTACCGCGGCTGATCCCGGTGCGGTCCTAGTGATCCTGGGAGATCTCGGCGATCCCGCGCTTATCCTGGTGTGTGGTGTGGCCCTTGTGATCCCGGGGGAGCTCCCAGCGATCCTGCGGGTGATCCCAGTGATCC
>NW_009933208.1:36837-41303 GCF_000696875.1 Nestor notabilis | reverse complement strand
TTGCCGGCTGGGCTTGAACCACGACAAAACTAAAGTTTTTAGTATTTTGCTTATCTTTTCACAGGTTAAATGTCATTAATTCACAGGGAGTGATAGAATATATTCTGCAAATACATTGAATGATGTAAATGCTACTAGAAAAAGTGAATGTCTGCATAGTGCACTGTGTGCCTGTTGAGACCCATTATTTACACAGCTCTATTCAGTACATTACTGGATAAGTTACAAACTGTCAAGGAACTAGAATATTAATTTATTATATATCTTCTTCAAACCTCAATAAATATCTTTTAACAAGAACAAGTTAGTGTGGCAGCATCCCTCCCTCATGTACCCCACGTGGATATGAAAGGTTTGGTAATCAGAGATACCAGCTCCACAGTTGAAATTCAGATCTTCCATGGCACAAAGAAAGCTAAAACCTACTGCAGAATCTTGGCATAACTCACCCTTAACTGATAGTGCCAGCCTTTGATCACCATATTTATCTGGTCCTACATGTTGTCTATGAGGAAAAGAAATTGTTGACATATTCTGGTCAAAAGGAGTTTAAAAAAAAAAACAGAGATACACATTACTTTAAGTAATCTTAGAATAACCAAAACAGTCACAGGCAAAAAATAAGCCACAGTATAAGTACGCCAATTAAACTCAGTGTGCTGCTCTATGCATAGATCTACATCAAATTTGATATTGCTTCTACTATCAGATCCCACCTCACACCATGCTGCTTTAAACGTTTGTCTTTTTAAATCTGGATTTTTTTTCATCCATTACCTGAAAGAGTGATGATCAAAAGCAATATCCTTTACTTATCCTGTTGTCCTTTAAATTTTTACTTTATTTTGTCCAAAATCTTGTTCCAAAAAACCCTATGATATTCCAGATAAATTTATGTCCCTCACAGCTTTTGTTAAATAGGAATTGGTCATAAAGTTTTTCACTATTCTTTCTCAATATTATTCCGGACTAGTGCCCTGTCTATCACTAAGATACTATTGGTTACTTGCAGTGTTTTTTTGTTGGTGATGAAGTTGCCTTTTATTTATTTGTTTATTAATGCTTTAAAGAAGAAAGGTGTTCATATATTCTTATTCTTTAAGGGTCCAACAGTTTTCTTGACAGTTTGTGATTCATGTTGCATGAATAGCCCCAAAATATAGTTCAAAAGATTATAGACTAAAGTAATTTATACTTTTCTGATGCTACAAATTTCAAAACTAGGCAATGCTCAGGATTTCTGTATGTAAAAGATTTCCCAATATGCAGAGCTCTTCTACCAAACATTGCTCCTTCTTATATGTATTTGTCATATACCTATCTTTGGGAGAGGCAAGAAAGACAGAAGCATTCTCCAAAATCATTTATGAGGAATCTCTTGAAGTTTCAACTTGGTGTCACCTTTCTAGAAGATGCTCTGATCATCTATTGCTGTGTGGTAGCTACACATGACCTTGTTCTTGACTGAAGAAATCTGGAATGTGATTATATGGGAAGACAATACAAAGGACAATCTGTGTTCTTCCCTTATATCTTTGGAAGACTTCAAGTTTAAGAAAGTTTGTCCAGACAGCATAGAACACACTTAAACACAAGTGGATGACAACTTAATCCCATATGACCAGGTTTATACACTGCAGCAGCCAGGTCTATCAAACTCTAAAAAAAGGAAACATACTGTATCAACATGCCCTTCTGTACAGATACACGTATCACATGAATGGTGGTTTTTTCAATTTTTTTTTTTTTTCTTTTTTCCTTGGTGACTATTTCCCATAGTGCTCTTTTGGATGTCTGGTTTTGCCTTGCTTAGTGCTAAGTGTATTCTTTTCCTCTATAATGAAATAGAAAACCTCATTTCCTCTCCTTAGATTTACAGATCTGTCATATTTTTTCATTATTTACTTTTAGCAATGTAGAATCCATAATATCTATGAAATAGTATCTATGCTATAATAATATCTATGAAAATAAAAAAAAAAGTCTTTAGTGTTACTGACTGACATATGTAAAGCTACAAGTACATCAGAGATGCTGCCAGCAACTTCTTCATCCCCAAAGAAGAATATATGCTATTGCAGAGTAAATCAAAGTTAAACAGTAATCAACTGTCAACAGATCTGTCCCTCTCATAACCCTTCCAATAATTGTTTGGAAAATAGATACATAATTTCTTTTACAAATTGGAACCAGAAAGAGAATGAGAACTTCTTGCTTAAACACCTTAAATTGTGTATTAGTTAACCTATAAAAAGATATGGTCTTACTACTGTTGGCTTTGTCTACTTACTCTTTTCTTATTTCTGTTGCTATTTCTGTGAACACACTTGCAAATTTCCATTTAAGACTAGGTTGTGATGATGCAAAACAATAAAACCAGCTGTGTCCTACTAGGTACCATGTACTGGTAGACTAAGAGGGGCCCCAGCATTATAGTGCAAGTTTACAGCAAGTACAAAGTCAGCTAAGGAAGCATCACAGTCAGTCACTTTGGCTCACCAAAGTCCTCATAGCATTTTAGTTTTTTCCTTTCATAGCTCTTGTTTCATATTGCAGAATTTAAAATGTCATGACAATTTCTGTTGGGAAGAGATGATGTTATTAAAAGGCACCCTCTGGGTGTTTTTCTTTTGAAGTTTGGAAGAGCACTCCCAGTGTGGCCTCAACGACACTGGGGAAAAATATGCCTGCCTTTGCTGACTGCAGAAGTCTGACATGAGTATGTTCAAAAAAAGCAAGGGTTTATAGTTGCATCCCACAGTACAGTGATCAAGAGCACGGCTGACTTCCTAATGATCTAGTATCCCTTATACACCTTTTTTTGCACTTTTTCCTTCCAGAATCCTTCATCTTTATTATCATCATCACTTCCCAAATAAACAATCCATCCTGGTCTTATCTCTCTGGTTGACCTGATACCCTTGTTTTGCTATCTACAGTTGCCTTGGTAATTTCCACTTATAGCTAGTGACCTGCTAAGATCCTGCCCCCTTTCCTGTAAAATCACACCAATAGCTTGTTAATGTAACTAGGTGGCTAAGGTCTCTGCTGGGACTTTACTGTGTTTGTGATATCAGCAGCATCTAAGAGCTTCTCTTGTTGCTATCTTGCTATGGTAGCCATATAGTCAGAGTAAGCCTTTTCACTTTTTTTTGTTTTACAGCTGTGACAAAGTCACTGATACCATGTTCTGCTGTCTTCCACAGCTTGCAGCAACTGTGGCTGCAAGCCCGCTCATGGCATTGCTGGTTTTTTTTGTGAGTGGAATGTTCTATGTCTATTTCTGTAAAAGAGTATGTGAGGTTTAAAATAAAATTTTATAATTGGACATAGGAAAAACCAGATCAAAGTCACAGTAGGCTACTCGCAGGAGGCAAGTGACTTTCAGTGTCAACTCATTTCTTTCTTACAGTTCTGCTTCTCACCAGAATTGCCTGGGATGAAATATCTGCAGTGCTTCAGGCCGTTCAGATATAGTCCCTGAGAAAGTAAGTTGCTCTGTGCATTTAATGATAATTCACATTATTTTTGCCAAGGGTAGATTAGATTTAATTTGTTTAGAGCTGGACTCTCTTCTTGAAGGGGTACTTCTGCTCAGAGAGGTGGCTCACAGCTGTGCTCCCTGAACTTTTACTTTTTGGAAGTAGAGAACAAGTTAGAGAAGAGCATGCAATGGAGAAAAAGAAACCCCAATGCATTTTCTCAGGGTACCAGTGTGAAGCTTGATAATGACCTCACATCACCGAAGCAAGCTGTGCAGCTGTCTTAAATGCTGTCAATGACAGAAACACCAGGCAAGTCAGGGAGAAATAATTCCTCTGTATCAGTATGTCTCTCTGTGACAGCTAGAAGACCTCTTGAAGGAAATGTTAATTCACTACTTCAGCAGTTGGCTGTACACCTTCCTGATTTGCACTTCAGCTGTTGTGGCTTGAAGGAGCACCAGCTCATGTCTGTTTAAAGCTACCTGTATAGAAATGACCTTAAAATCTTTCTCAGGGAATAGGCAATTAAGAAAGTTTTATGTATATTGCAAAAGTTTTAGTCCACAGTGATTTTTTTTGGGGGGGTGGTGGGGTGGTGGGGGTGGAAATATGTTAAGAACAGAAAACAAATGAGAAGCTGTTTTAAAAATGTGTATACGTGTAATATACACATAGACAGTAATTGTGGTGTTCACGAAAAATGCTAACAGACATTCATGGTAAAGTTAATAGAGGAAAGAATTTAGCTATCTATAAATTATAGAGAATTTAGCTAAAGGTATTGTTACTTTTTTTAAACCTTAAGTCAAGCCAGAGAAAAAATTTTAGAAATTGTAAGGAAGATTATGATCAGCATTTTCTTGGAAGACAACACAAATCATATATGAGATACTAATGATCACATAAAATTAACTCTGTTTTACTGTTCGTATGACTGCATGAGAAAAGAAAGCACAAAAAATTCATATACAAACTGTATTT
>NW_009933208.1:27692-36806 GCF_000696875.1 Nestor notabilis | reverse complement strand
GGGGGGGGCAGGGATGAACTTTTCTTCTGGGATTTTAGAAGAACACAAGAAGGAATTCCTTAATAAATGAAACACTCATCTATTCTTCCAAGATATAACACTTTGTTCGTTTTTTTCACCATGATAATGTTTTGCAATTAGTTTGTTGAAATATCCATGAAAAAACATAGCTTTTAACAGACTGATAATTCATTTATAGTAATGGTATAACAGAAGAACAGACCAGGGAGGTTTTAGAGCACATAGAATTAATCACTAATCTCTTAGAATATGTCATGGTACTTAAGTACAAGAAGTAATCAGCCTGTATCCTCCATAGCACCATGGGTAGGCAGGAGTCCACTTCAGACAGTCCCAATGTAATTATTCTTGGATTAGTGTTTTGCACAACACTGAAATCTTTGTCAAACTTATAGCATGATATTTACGTGGCAATTTCTGGTAGTACTACTGTCTCCCATCCTGAGTGATGAAATCACTTAATGGTGTCCACAGAGGGATGGAGATCATTGATACCATCCAGATAGGGTTTCTACTCTTCTCTCAGTGGTAAGGTGTATTCCCCTTGTCCTTGAACCATGAGCAAAATGCCATCTGCTATATCTTGGTGACAGTTTGCTGCCACTGTTTGATGCTGAACATTAGCTTAGACCAGTAAGTACAAATGTTTTTAGTTTTAAAGAGGCTGGGATGGCTGTTATTCTAGGATTAAGCAATGCATCTATATCTTCTGGTGTAGTCAAGATTTAATCAAATTTGACTTCAATATTTTCCAAATAAATACTAAGAACAAGTCCCTTTCTACACAGTGGCCAGCCAATTCACCATGTGAGCCCTCCTTACAGTTTGCTCAGAAAGCACTTATCTCTTCTAATTTTCCCAGAAATATGTTATTTTGAGATTCTCCTGCTATGACCCGAGATTGTCCTTCCAAGGACAAAAATTCTGGAGACTTCACACTATACACATTACATGCCAGCTAAGATGGGCAAGAAGTCAATGAAATTTAATCCAGCTGAACTTCTCCCTCCACCGCCCACACCCTGAAGAACGTAACGGTATGTTAAATACTTACAATAACAGTCTCAAGCAACATGCTGGTGTCTTTGCCAATGCAGCAGGAAGATGCCCAGGCTAGTCAAATACAGCCAGACTGGATTTCTCCAGTTAAACCATTATTGTGAGTAAAAAGTAGCATTACTGTTCCCTTATAGCTTATCAACTGGGTTGCCCTTAATTTCCATTTCTAATTCTATAAGTGCTGACTCAGCATCACCACAGTGAACTACAGTGCAAATCTGACTGATGTTATCCTTAAAGGCTGGCATAATATTGTATATATATTTTATGTTTACTAATAGAATACATTGTGACTATTTCAATAGACTTGATCTGTAGTAGAGCTTAATAAATGGTAAGACCTTTGCTGTCTGTTCATAGCCATAGAGAAATGTGTACTGAGAGGTAACTGCATATCTTAATAAATAGCCTTATAAAAGTTAAAAGTCAGCATTTGCTGTAATGGCTAAAATATAATCTTGCTAGTGTAGTGCTACAGTGTTATAAGGTTAACTGCATTCTTCTGAATGTGAAGCTAAAATTATACTGTTACTTTTATATTGGCATAAGAGATGAGCAATCTGTGGATAATTTTAAGGCATTTTACACAGTCTACCAGCTGCACTACGTACTGGAGTCAGAGTTTGTTTGAGAACTGGCATGTTGTTTTTCTGATGCATTCCATTTCATGGGTGGCAGATCACATTGCAACACGTTGGTTATGACACTTCACCATCTTGCATTGTGATATGACAGCATATGGTAGAAAACTGCATTTCATCATATGAATTGTTATAATGTATGCTGAAACATAGCATCAAGGAAAGCTTACTGGCAGATCACTTACCCATTAAGTATTAGTATTTGATCTATCATCAGAAAGGAAGACAAGAGCAAGCAGTACTATGGTTCATCAAGTATAATTATTTCTGAATAGCCAGGCACACCTCTGGAATCAGTGAAGTACTTCCCTTTTCTTTCTTTGACTTTCATTTATGACTATGAGTATAAAAAGTGACAGCTGATGGCACTTTCTGCTTATATTGTTTATAGTATTATTATAATTACTAACATCATTTATAACAGGCATAGCATGCAGCAGTGGCACAGCTGCCATTAAACAACAGTAATGCAGAAGCAAAAAACCCTGTGAATAGCAATCTTTACAAAGGTGGATGGAAGCAGTTGCTTAAGCCTATGTATGTATGCAGGTTTCTGAAACAGAATCCTTTACAGTATGTTGTGTCAAATGTTGCAACTCCAGCATGATTCAACTATATTTCATGACTGCTGTATTTCTTGACATCAATGTAATCTATATTTATTTATATATATGTACATATGTGTGTATGTATAAGATATGTGTACTTATGTAACATATACAATAATATAAAGCACATATATTCATATGCCTTTTTGGGTTGGTTTGGTATTTGGTTGATCTGTAATTGTCAGTATTCTTCATTAGGTAATTGAGTAATTACTCCACAGGTGGTCCAGTTCAAGTCTATCCAATTACCTGGGAGAGAAAGAAGGCGCCAAACCCTAGAAAGCATAAGGGTAGCGACACAATGGTGTAACACATGAGTAAGTGATGAATACTAGTTTTAGAAGCCTATTAATTGCTTGAATTATTAGGACACACATATTATGTTGGAACTTCTTAATAATCATGAACCTTTCCAGTTAAGAGCTCAGGAACTGAGCAGGTACAAAGTCAAAGGACAGAAAAAAAAAAAAAAAAAAAAAAAAAAAAATAAGAAAAGAAAAAATAAAAAGAAAGAATAGTTATAGTCTCCCCATTTTAAAAACCTGTGCCTGCGCTCACAGATTATACATGTTGCAAAGAGAAGAGCTCATCTTAGGTTTTCTGAACCTGATGCAGAAAAATGTCCTTTCTGGTACTGGGAGAGAAGACTGCATGTTTTTATGTGACCAGTTTACATCCAGTGTAAGCTGGAACCAACAGAATATCAGTAAGATTTGGGCTATGTTAAATGATTTGATGGAGAGTTCTTTGCAGGAAGATGCCCACAAAACAAAAGCAAAATTATTGGCTCTGTTTGGCACCTCTTTTTTTTTTTTTTTTTTTTTGTCAGGCTTAAGCTACAATTTGCCTGAACTTTGGATTTCTTCTCTGAAAACTAATTATTGATACTAAATTATTGGGAAGGGTGATCGTTGCAGGGGTAGTGATTCTCATTGTTGTTGAGTTAGTTGCACCTGTTCTGCTGCAGTCCACTAAAGTGTTGAGCTAGTACTTTCTGACAGCTCTGAAATCACTAGGAAGAAACTGTCTTACAACTAAGATTCTGTCACCTAATGGCGTATAAGACAGTGCTAAGCGTCACTCATGCATGATGAAACTACGGAAAATTAACCTTCCCTGCCAAAGCTTTGCTGGGCTAAGTTCTGCCACATTTTGACATGAAGTGTGAAAATATGAGGCATAAATTGTTTAGTTTAAAATTGGTTTTGTCAAAGTATAAATAACTAGCACCATCCTGTAGATGAATGACTGCTCATGGACCTGTTGCTTTGTGGTAGCTATGAGCAAAACTTTAGAACAGTTTGAAAGAAATGATGTATTCTGTGTTCTTTGACAAAATGCCACCAGTCCTAAAGTGCAAATCAAAGCAATAAATATGACTTGTGAGAGTCATTTAGATTTTTATTAAATTGCAGGCTGAGAACTTTCGGATTTTTAAAATTTCTAAGGAAAAAACAGCAGTTGATTTCTCTTCTGTCTAAGCATTCTGGTCTCTGCAGAGACCATAATCTGGTATCAAGACAGCTGCATGATACTGATTTACACATAAGGATCAGTGAGCCAGAAAATATTTCACCAAAATCCCCCATGCTATGCCTCAAACTTTCTCCCACTGGGATCCTAAAAGCTAATGAGCTGCAGATGACTGAATAACAGGCAGAAAAATAGTTAACCACCCTGTTAAGTCTCTCAAAAGGCAGAGGTGACTTTACCTTTGCAGCCAGGGTAAGAGATAATTAAACATGCCAGTAAAGACTTAAGGGTCAATTTATGCCAATTTTGTTTGTTTTCCAGGATTATTTGTTCCTTACTCAATGTCTACAAATGGAGAACAATAAAGCAGGCAAATCACAGGTATGGCACACTACTGCATTTTCCCTATCTTGTGGCAAGTTCATGGCTTTTCTCATTGGGCTGTAGTCACATGTTTATGTTTCATAAAAACATGCTATTCTGAAGTCAAATTATATCCCAGGAAAAATGCTAAAAGAAAAAGTTGCATGTTTGCATAAATATCTGAAAATACTATCATGCTTGTATCACACTACATCAGCCTGAGATCCTGTCTGCCTCACAAAGTAACCGATATGAAGTAAACTGATGTGAAGTGTGAATGGTAAACCTCCAGAAAACCATATGTTGTGGTGTCAGCAATAGGATAAGAGAAGGGAGTGAAAAGGGGAAGTGGCAAATGACAGAACTGACTACAAAGGACAACCCCTTTATCCAATTTATTATTATTTGGGATCTTGGATAGCAGTATATGTATCTGTTACAGGCTTTTATTTTAAAATCTCAGCTGTGCTCATGGAGATGCTTACAGTTGTAGTCATTCTTATTTTGCTGCAGAATGCACTTTTTGGGAAGGGAAAATAAATAAAGGACTGTATCTGGGACCCTAGAATACTGGAAATGAAAGTGGCTTTCAGTCACTTTTTACTATTGGTATAAAGTCATCTCATCATCATTAGACATAGAATCCTAGATATTCTAAAAATTTCTATGGGGAAAACAGAAAAAAACCCTGTCATGTCTATAAGATGCACCCATAGCACTCAAGAAAGTTTCTTATTTTTCCTAGCACATATACATGCACAAAGCTGAAAGAACCAATCCTGGTAACTATAGCTTGTACTCTGATTTTATTCAAAAACAAACAAACAAACAAAGAAAAAAACCTTTTGTTTTCCTAAAGTCCTCACCCAATTTCCTAGTAACTGTTTTCTTCTTCATTTCATATTCTCAACTTCAGTGAAGTGTGCTAAATACCTGTGACATTCTTCTCTTAATTTTAGCCATGAATAATAACAAAGAATATCAGACCTAGTGCTCTTAGGTCTGTGGAATACATGGAATAACTGTGGAATACATGACCTCCCTCTGTTGCTGTTTAGGTCAATCAGACCATGGGAGGAAATTTGTATTCATGATAAGCAAATGCAGGTACTATACCAAACAAGTGACTTTAAAGCTGCAGAGTAAAATGAATGATGGTTTTTGTTTCAGATTGCATTAGTCTGGCAAAAATATTTATAGGAAAACAAAACAAAACCAAACCCAGAATGGTTATCCAGAAAGCTGTTCATTCTGGGGCAAAATAATTTTGTCTAAGTAACATTTCACTTTACACATGAAGGTGTGTTTTCCAGCATACTACGTTTTTGTGCAGACACATCTGAAATGTCTCTTGATAAGTTAGCTCAGACAATGAAAACAGATTCTATGTTAGAGCAGCATTCTGCTCTTACTACCAGAGACATCTGAAGAACTTTTTATACTGCTTTATTTTGGGCTGTACGAATATGGATAAGTCCCATATTAAAAGGGTCTTAATTCCTTCATATTCCTAGTCCTCTCAAAGTTTCTAACATCTCTTTAATTTAAAACTGGATGTGGTGTCTAAAGAGCAAGGTGGTTTGGACTTCTTCTTTTTCCTTCTTTTCCCCTAAATATATTAAATGTGTGTAACCATTAGAGATATTTGAATACAAAACATTTAATGTAAATGTAAAGCTTCTGGATATTTTAGTGAATTAAAAATAACTTAATACACAGTTAATGTACAGCTGTTTGGTATTTTCATATTGCCATTTCCAGCTGATCAGAAATATTTTCCTTTTGAAAAGCCATGTAGAATTAAAATGTAACTGAAACATCTGAAGTCAATCAAAGCAACAGTTCAGGAAGGAAGGGAAGAGCAAGACACAGAGGTCTGACTTGACGTAACCATGGTGAGTAATGCTAAACTGAGCAAGAAGTAATACAAAATAGTTCATCTTTGGGGGGGAAGCTGACATATGCACAAGGTTGTCCCTTGATTTAATGAATATTCTTATATGTCAAGAATATTCCTCCTCAACCTAGAGCAAAAGAAAGTGACCTTTTTTATGACCTTTCTCTTTCTCAATATCTGAATATTGTCAAGGTCTGACTGGATAAAACCCTGTGTCAGAAATACTTTATTCATGATTCCCAGCATGAAATTAAGATGCAATGAGGCCAAGTACTGCAATTGGTCCATTTGTTTATTATAAAAAGATAATGATTATAAAAAGGTGATTATTATAAAAAAAGATAATTATTCAGTAGCAATAGAACAGATCAGAAAAGAGGAAAGAAATTAAGCAAGTGTTCAGAATAGATAGTGAGGAGACATAGTCACCACCATGGATCCAGCGGTGTCCTGAGGGTCTGTAGCCTTCATCTTCGGTGGTGAGTAGCCACACCTTTGTCCCCTTTTGTTATGTGTTAGGGGGAAGTATCAATAATGACATTTTAAGGCCCAGATTCCATTTGGGAAAGGACTGTTCCAGGTTCTTTTTTCTCCTTTGGGTCCATCATAATACAGGGTATTTTATGTCTGAGGGAGCCTCCCACTATCATATAACAGGGGGTCTGCTTGTAAAACATTTATTTCCATGCTCTGAGGATGGCTGCCAAGTACAAATATGTACTAAGTGATGTCCTGTTATGTTGGTGTTGGACCAGAATTTTTGAAAATGGGTTCTGGTTCCACTTGAATGTTGCTACGCCTCTCATAATGTCAAGTACTGCACGTTCCTGATTGATCACCTATATCCACTTTTGCTGGTCTTGCAGCCAGCTCTTCAACTGTTTATGTCTGTAGTCAAGCTATTTCTGGGGAACATGATGATAGTGCAGTCTCAGTGGCAGTTTCCCATCACCAGCAATCCTTGAGACAATGGACAGCAATCTTTGAGACAATAGATCTCAGTTTCTTAATCCAATCTTTGAGACAATGGATGGTGGAGCCCTATCTCAGTTCCTCCCACCTGTCTTTGAGAGAGTGGACCTCAGATCCTCACGCTAGTCAGAGCTAATGGTTGGTGGAATGTGATTTCAGTTCAGTCTCTCACAAGTATTTACAAATTGTGGCTATATTATGTTAAATCTGTCCTAAGTTCAGCTACAGCAGTCATTTTTTCTCCTTCTTAGTAGCTGGTGCAGAGCTGTGGTTTTGACTTTCAGCCTGGGAACAATGCTGATAACACTGGTGTTTTTAGTTGTTGCTAAGTAATGTTTACTCCGACCGAGGACTCTCTCAGTCTCATGATCGATCTGCCAGGGAGGAGGGGAAGCCAGGAGGAAGCAGAGACAGGACACCTGACCCAAACTAGCCAAAGGGGTATTCCATACCACAGCACATCATGCCAAGTATATAAACTGGGGGCAGTCACCCAGAAGGCCCAGATCACTGCTCGAGTCAGGCTGAGTATGGATCAGCAGGTGGTGAGCAATTGTATCCTCTCCCTTAGTTATTTATTTCCCTTATCATTATTATTATTGATGGTAGCAGTAGTGGGTTTGTATTATACCATAGTTACTGGACTGCTCTTATCTCAACCCCTGGGAGTTATTCACCTCCCCATCCCTCCAGGAGCAGGGGGAGGAAGAAGGCGGGGAGAGTGAGTGAGCGGCTGTGTGGTTCTGAGTTACCAGCTGGGCTTAAACCACGACAGTTCTACAAGACATAGAAAGAGATTATTTTTCTCTATCACAGGAGTTGGAGTAAAATCAGGTCTTCCATTCCATCTGGAAAACTGCTCATCAGAGACTGGAGCAGCAGCTTTCATGGGAGGATCATCCTTGACTGTTGTTACACACCCGTTGCTCCAGAACTGAGGTGGGTTTTCCATCCCACACTCTCATGTCTTCTCCGTGATCCCGCAGGTAAAACCATAGGGTGGCTCGTGGTGTGTACCTCCTATATTTTCTCTCTCAAGCAGTAGGGCGCCTTCTGTTAATAGCTGAGACATAGGCTGGTACCCGTGGGGAGTTGGATAGATTGAATAAGTCATCTCTCAATTGTTTGAACTAGTGGGACAGTTTTTCCACAGCTGAAATGATGGAACGGGTGAGATTGTCTTTGAACTCTCAGAGTTGATGAATCAGTTTATCCACTGCTATGTCATTCCAGGTCATTGATGCCTATGAGTGGTCATATGATGATGGTGTACTCCGTGTAAGTTTCTGCCACATGGATCGTGTACATTCAACCTCATCTGCATCTACGGATACATTCCTGGCATCCAGCCTATGATAGATCATCTCTACGATGGCTGATTCCCTCAGGGACTGGATGCCTTTCTCAGTCACAGTCCAGTTGGCTCCGTGGCACCCAGCCTATGATAGATCATCTCTACGATGGCTGATTCCCTCAGGGACTGGATGCCTTTCTCAGTCACAGTCCAGTTGGCTGAATGACTCTTCACATCATCCTTGTGGGGAAACTTTTCCTTCACAGCTGCCAAGAGCTGCCTCCAAAGGCTGACGGCTCACTTCTCTTTTGCAATCGCTTTGTCAGTTCCTCCTTCCTTAGCAAGTGATCCCAGCTGCTTGGCTTCCCTGCCTTTTATTTTATGACCATCAGCCCCATTGTCCCAGCATTGGAGCAACCAGGTGATGATGTGCTCACCTGGAAGATGGGTGAAATCTTTTCTCATATTCCATAGCTCAGTAGAGGTCCGGGGTCGAGAAGTCACCTCTTCTTCTTTTTCTTCATCTGATCCACATAGTAGTAACACTTGGTCGGATGCTGTCCCCTGTAGTAACTGCATTTGGACGTCATCTTTCTTCACTTCACGGGTTGCTGTTTGTGCCTCTCGTTTGCTTTTCCCCTTGCTTACAGGGGCAACCGATAGTGTCACAAATTGGCCATTTGGTTTAGCTGCAGTGTCTATCACTGTGGCTGGAATGGCAGCAGTGTCTGTTGCTGGGGTTGGTGCAGCTACTGTGCTTGGGGGGTGAGTAACACCAACAGCTGC
>NW_009933208.1:13279-27646 GCF_000696875.1 Nestor notabilis | reverse complement strand
TGACCACCAGTGTGGCTGGAATGGCAGCAGTGTCGGTTGCTGGGGTTGGTGCAGCTACTGTGCTTGGGGGGTGAGTAACACCAACAGCTGCGTTTTCTCTTGCTGTCAGGGTTTGAGTACATGCTATATTATTGCTGGAGCTGGTGTAGCTGCTGTGCCTGGAGTAGCTGTATTGTCTGTTGCTGCTGGGGTTTGAGTAGCTGCTGTACTTGTTGGAGTTGGTGTAGCTGCAGTGCTTGGAGTAGCTGCATTGTCTGTTGCTGTCTGGGTTTGAGTAGCTGCTGGGCTTGTCACTGGGGTTGGCGTAGCTGCTGTAGTTGGAGTACTGGATTTGGTGTGGCTGCAGTGTTGGGAGCAGCTGTATTGTCTGTTGCTATCGGGTTTTGAGTAGCTGCTGTGATTGTCACTGGGGTTGGTATGGCTGCTGTGCTTGGAGTTGGAGTAGCTGCATTGTCTGTTGCTGTCTGGGTTTGAGTAGCTGCTGTGCTTGTCGCTGGGGATGGTGTAGCTGCTGTACTTGGAGTTGGAGTAGCTGCGTTGTCTGTTACTTTGCCTTCAGATCCATATACTTTTTTTTCCCTTTGAAGGTGCTGGATAGTGTTGAGCAGGGCTCTGTAGGCATAGACCAAGCCCCAGCAAGTTGCCATGATTTGTCCCTCTCTGGTACAACCAAGATGACAGCAAACCTCGTTCAAGTGTTTAACTAGTTTGTTCAGATTTTACACTTGTTCAATGGTGAAGTTCCAAAGCACTGGAGGGGCCCACTGGCCTAGATACTTGCCCATACTATTGCACACACCCTGCCGCTCATGACTGTCCAGCCTCGGGGAAAATCTCTTGGTGGTCCTCCTAGATCATCATCTAACCCTAGACCAGCTTTGAACCCAATACTGCTTAACTTTTGAGATCAGACAAAACAGGGCGCTCCCAGGGTGGGATGGCCATGTGTAAAACACACTCCACATATTTGTCAACATGCTGATCCCCAGCACAAATCAGCAGGCAGGTCTCAAGGGTATTCAAAGGTCATCTAAAACCTTCAGAACTCTCAAATGCTGCTGTAAATAGGCTGGTGGGGGAGCGGGTGGTGTGAGGGAAGGCCTCCTTCATAGGCTGACACCCTGAGGAGAAAAAAACCCATACATAATTGCTAAAAATTTCATTATGTACCTCCCAAAGTATAGAAGTGATGACCATGCAGGGAATGCAAGCCAGACCAGTTTCATGATCAATGAGTCTATTGTATTACAAGTCTTTACCATGAAGGACAGTGAAACAACAACCTTAGCCCTGGCCCCCAGCTGATGAACACTAAAACAGCAAATACTGGCTGTAAGTAAGATCGAGCGCAACAACTCTGAGAGCTAGTAAATCAGCATTGTGATGAGTGACTATTAATCTGAAACAATGAATGCTTATCACAAATATGGTTAGGCACACTCTGGTCAGATCTGTTGTTATCTCAACCTTTCATGCCCCATGGTGGGTGCCACAAAAAAACTGTTGTGGTTTAAGCCCAGCTGGTAACTCAGAACCACACAGCCACTTACTCACTCTCCCAGCCTTCTTCCTCCCCCTGCTCCTGGAGGGATGGGGAGGAGAATCAGAGGAATGTAACTCCCAGGGGTTGAGATAAGAGCAGTCCAGTAACTATGGTATAATACAAACCCACTACTGCTACCATCAATAATAATAATGATAAGGGAAATAAATAACTAAGGGAGAGGATACAATTGCTCACCACCTGCTGATCCATACTCAGCCTGACTCGAGCAGTGATCTGGGCCTTCTGGGTGACTGCCCCCAGTTTATATACTTGGCATGATGTGCTGTGGTATGGAATACCCCTTTGGCTAGTTTGGGTCAGGTGTCCTGTCTCTGCTTCCTCCTGGCTTCCCCTCCTCCCTGGCAGATCGATCATGAGACTGAGAAAGTCCTCGGTCGGAGTAAACATTACTTAGCAACAACTAAAAACACCAGTGTTATCAGCATTGTTCCCAGGCTGAAAGTCAAAACCACAGCTCTGCACCAGCTACTAAGAAGGAGAAAAAATGACTGCTGTAGCTGAACCCAGGACAAATGCCCTTGAAAAAAAACAGTCTGTTGGTAGAGAGTAGAATAATGGCATAATAGCTGTGTCAACTATATCTGTATGAATGTGTTGAATTATAACAGGAGAGGCAGTTCTTTTTGCTTTTAAACCCTGACATGCACAGAAAGGTAAATATAGCTTCTTAACATTCATATGCAGGGCTGTATATGTCATAAAGAGAATCTGTGAACAGACTGAACCAAATCTTTATTTGTTTTACCTTTTTCCATGGATGAACCTAAATGGGAACAAAACTCTGTTTAGCATAAGTTACAAACTTCCTTTTAGCAATAAGCATACTTAGTGGAAACTGCACTACTTTGGGATTGACAGCTTCTGACTGAAAGAAGGGAATATAGAAGAAGTAAGATGAGTAGCTGAAACTTAGATACCAAGTTAATTCAAATTTAACTCGGATGCAAATAACTCAAATTTGGTAAGTTTCTTTTTAAAAAAATAATATAAGAGCCTGCAACATCATCACTTCTGAAGTGACTTTGTTCCTTACTAAAATGGAGCTAAACTGGACAGTGTTCGCTCTCCCAGTGTAATTAAAAGACTCATCCTGCTGTTTCTTACTTGTCTCATAACTTGCTGGCGTGGGTTTAACTGAGTGGCAGTTCCATAACCTTATAGTTGTGAGGATTCTGCGAAGGCTTAAAAAAGAAAAATATTTCAAAGTAAATTTTAAAACAATATTTCAAAGTGATTCTTACAAAGACCCTATTGACATGCTCTCACTGCAAACACGTAATTACTTTACTAAATACCATAAAATAACAGTGTAATTTTTAGTTAATAATGCCAGCATTTGGGAAAACCAAATTATATAGTAATTGCACTTGCTGGAAGTCTTTCATAATTTACCAACTGCATCTTTCTGATGTCTTATTAAATTCTACTCTTTATATGATTTTGTTACACCTGAACATGTACAAAAATAATAAAACAAAAAAAGAGATAAACATATTTCCAAATACTAACAATTTTTTCATACCTGTGCAACAAGTACTCCCACAGGAAAATTCAGGTGAAATGTAAAGTTTAATGGGAATAGAAGTGTATACAATTCAAGACAGGATTCAGAGGTTTGGAATTCAGTAAATGGCTACAGTCAGATTTCTTGAGAAAAAAAAGACAGTAGGAAATAAAGTACATTGATGACAATATGCCTGTCCACTTCTTGATGTGTAATATTATCTTCTGCTATCAATAATTGCAGTGACCTCAATGAAGGTGATGATGGAACAGGGTATAGTCAACTATACACACCGTGACTTACACTTTAGAACTATATAGCTTGCAATTTTGGCAATATTTTTCTGTGTCATGGTTTAAACCGAGCCAGTAACTGAATATTACACAGTTACCTGCTCAGCCCCATCCCCCTCCCCCTCCCTTCTCCCCAGGCAGGATGGGGAGGAGAATCAAAGGAACAAAAAATCCACTGGTTGAGATAAGAACTGTTTAATAACTAAAATAAAGTAAAATATAGTGATAGTAGAATGCATACCAGCAATAACAATAAGGAATAATAATAGGGAAAAAAAAAGTTTGCTCATAAAACACAAGTGGTACACAATACAATTGCTCTCAACCTGCTAACAAATACCCAGCCCAACTCAAGCAGTGATCGGTCCCTTCCGGGTAACACTCTCCAGTTTATATACTGGGCATGATGTGCTGTGGTTGGAATACCCCTTTGGCTTTTCGGGTCATGTGTCCTGTCTCTGCTTGCTCCTGGCTTCTTGTGCCCCTCCTCACTGGCAGAGGATAAGACTGAAAAACCCTTGATCAGGCTAAGTGCTACTGAGTAATAGCTAAAACATCGGTGTGTTATCAGCACTGTTCTCAGACTAAAGCCGAAACACGACACTGCACCACATACTAGGAAAAATAATAACTATTACAGCTGAAACCAGGACACTGTGGCACAATGACCAAGATCTTGTGAGCTGAACTGTATGCTCATTTTTTGTACCTCATTTATACACGTGCGCTCATTTTTTATGCCTTTTTTATACTGACTTGTTCATTTGAAACTTACCTGAACTCTAATCACCTTTCTTAAGAATGAATGCATCATGGTTTCTGAATCAAAGACTTCAAGCCACTGACTATCTTCAGATCCTTCAGATCTGCAGGACTTCAAAAAATTCTGGAGGCAGAACAGGGACCTTTATGCAAATAAATCTTTGTCCTAGTCCACATCAGCTTCCATTCTAATTTATGTAGATAAGACAGCCATGGCTGTATAGGTGAAAACTCAAGCTAAACATCTAATTCTTTATTGTATAGATTTATTTTTTTTTTCAGGAGTAGTCATATATTTAGCTGCCTAATACACAGATATGGATACACATCTTTCAAATCCCATCCAGCCATTTTTCATTTTCAGTAAGGACTCCCACTGATACTTCACTACCAAGGACTTCTTAGCATTTGATTGAAGAACAACATCTACCTACTTGCAACTTTTTTCAAGTTAAAAACCAACCCAAACCTACCCAAAATATATATTTTAAGATGTGCGGATTTTCCAGAGGTAATGTGATCCTGCCCTAAAATCGAAGGGATCAAAAATCCCTGCAATATGCACAGAAGCACCTAAGACCATTATGTCCAGAAGAAGCCATAGAATCAGAAGGTTAATGTGAGTATGTTTTGTTAAAATATTCTTCCCACCAGTCACCAACCTACACCAAAAAAATGCTAAGGATTAATCAAGCTGATGACATGATAAGCATGCTCAGAAATAGAGGGAAAACTACTACAGCTCTGAACTATTCAGTGTAACTGAAACTGCAGTTTGGTATTTAGGCACAAGATTGTAAAGCAACATTAGCAGCCATTGGGAAAGAGGGACTGAAGGCAATAAACACCATTTACAAGTAAAATTTCCCAGGGCAGAATAGTGTTTTAGTCCTCTTGGGCCTCTTTAATGGAATTTGAGTTGATTATTTAGTTTTTATAGATCTCGAAGAGGCTATAAAAGAAATATTTGAAAACCAAAGTTTTGTATTAAAGAGCAAAGCTAGGTTTATGGTATTTTCATTGTATTATATTTCTTTTTCATTATTTTTTTGTTAAGGTTTATTCAACAATTAGAAAAACTAAAGCATGTTTTGATGCTGAGAATTATAAAAGCATAGATACTCTGTTAATGACTGAAAATATTCATCTATAGGAGACTAGCTTATTCCGAACAAACACGTGGATGAATACTTTGTAAATAATGCATGTTTCAGTTCTCAAAGCAAAGACTTAGTAAATGTGTTTTAAAATAGTTGCTTTTAAGCCATTGTGGTCAAACAAGTTCTCTTAAAGCAAGCACGCAGTCCATTAAACTCGACTTCTTACAAATACTTTCATAAAACTTTTCTACTGTCTACTATATGTCCTACTGTAATATTACAATTTCCACTTAAATGGATCACTGAGAAAAAAGTAACTATTCAGAGAGAATAGAATGCTTTCCATCAGTACATCCTAACTAATATCAGCACTGGAAAGAATAGATTTTAGAAGTTGTATTTCTACTCATTGAAAATTGAGCTTTGTCAGCCACTTCCAAGAGATTTAGAATCTTGGGATGAGTGAGAGATAACACAGGAATCTACTATCAGATACTAAGTCCAGGTTTTATTTGACTGACACATTGACTTTGAGAATATCTTCATGGCTGAACAGTTTACAGGTTTGCCACACACATTTATGTAATCAGGTTCAGACTGTAAGTTCATTTGGCAATTTTACAAGAAGGATTTTTGTTTTTTTAAAAAAATTTTGAAAGTTAAGAAAGAAAAATATTCTTTTTCTCAGCCTTAATGTTTCTAAATATACTACTTAGCAACAAATCAAGTAGACTTGTGCTTTTATCAAATACTTTAATAGTACCTTTGATCTCTTACAGTCTTAAGAAATGAAGTATATTAAGCAAAATGGAAAATATAAATATTTATGCTTATTGTAGTTGCCAGATATTAATAATTTATAACTTCAGAAGATACAAATCATGAATGAAACTATTCATTATTTATTAACAGTACCCTACTGATGAGATGTTAATGGCAATGTTTGAAGCAAAACACAGTATGTTTTAATAAACTGCAAAGCCATAGATATCCTGCTCCTGGGTGTTTCTGTTTCAGAGGTTATAGTTTTATTTCATAGAATCATGGAATCACAGAATTATAGAATCATAGAATGGCTTGGGTTGGAAGGGTCCTTAAGGATCATGTAGTTTCAACCTCCCCACGATGTGCTGGGACCCCTTCCACTAGACCAGGTTGCTCAAAGCCTCATCCAACCTGGCCTTGAACACTGCCAGGGGTGGGGCAGCCACAGTTTTCTGGGCAACCTGTACCAGCTCCTTACCACCCTCAAAGTAAAGAACTTCTTCCTCATACCCAATCTAACTCTAGCCTCTTTCAGCTTCAATTATAGTGTATGCTGCAAATTGAGACACAGTTTCTTAATTATTAGCACCTACATTTTCTCCTATTGATGACTGTGAGAAGACAGACACCAAACCTCAATTTGGAGAACTGCAGACTGCTTACTTGCTCCTGTCCAGTCCTAAGGCATATCAGAGCAGACGTCAGAATTTCCAGTAATTATGACTTGAATTAACATTTTAAAAAATCAGGTGCCAAAACCAACTGACTTTGATGTTGATTGGTGCAAAATGTGGACTTTAAAAACCATTAAGAAATCATTCAATGCCATGCCCTGCAATTAAGAAGAAGTCAAGCAATAATAAAATCTAATTAACTCTGTGTCCGCATTTAAAATTTTCGTCTCATAGTCAGAAAAAAGAATACAAAGTCAAGGATAATAGTGTAGCAGAGATGATCTTGGGAGCACTTTGAGGAATAAAAATGTGTAAATCATAAGAAGGAAATGCAGAACAGCGACCCTCTGTCTCTACTGGCATATAATTTCTTATCTTCTTTAAACATTTAATTAAGATGTTAATAAACTTCCAGATAGATTTATTACTCAGTGACAATTGTGAGTCATAAACTGAAATAAAATCCAATGCAGCATATTTGTAACTTGTAAAAAAAAGTTTTGTTTAAAAAAAAAAAATAATCTTTGTTGCCTAGTCAACCACAGTAGATATTTTTTTAGCCTTTTTTTTTTTTCCCCCTGAGGGGAGACATTACTGCTTAAAAAAAGATTTAAACTTTAACCCTCACATATGAAGCAGAATTAATGATCTATTTGCTTAGATGCCATATATTACTTCTAGTTTATCCATCCACTGAGTAAACGATAGGCACTACTTGGTCACGATGATAGATTTGAATGCAGGCTGGGACATCAGTCAGTGCTGGCAACTGATTAGTTGTTTGTGTCTTTGACAAGCTCTTCCATCTCACTGAATGAAAGCTTGCTGATTGCTCTCACTTCTCTCCACATTCATTGTCCTCCACTGCCAGTATATTATATAGTTAATGGTGATGGTAGAAATCCTCCTTGACAGCTAACAGTGAATTTCTCCCATTCCCTTATCATTACATAGACACTATCCCATGTTCCTTTAGGGACTAGAATTTCTAAGTGAGGTCATTCATGCCATTAGGTGTACAGAGGACTGGCACAGTAAGGCTGGAACCTGCTGATGAGAAAGGTTTTGTGTATGAGGAAAGTAGAAAGAGGTTGCGTAATGGCATGATATGTGTCTGACTGGTCACAAATTAAGACCTGGCTGTTGAATAAGAAGAGATTATGAGTAAGAAGGGAGAATGTGTAAGAATCATGCAGTTGCATGGTTATGCAGCAGAGCAGGTGCACAAGGTGGCAAAGACACAATGGGAAATTCAGTTTCCTCTTGTGGTCAAAGGCAAAATGCAGAGATTTTGACTTAAATTTTCAAAGCTGCTCAGAAAACTTAATTGATCCCTACCAACTAATAATATTTAAAAAGTCTCAACCTTTGACAGTGGTAAAATAGATTTAGCAGATAACTTCAGCATCACTGCATTATCATTATCTTTGCTTTTCTGCAACAGATGGAGAGAATATATTAGCTGAAGTATTTGAGGAAGTACAGAAAATATGAATGTTGACTTTCTTGACATCCAACATTGTCTGGCATATGTTCGACATGTGTGACTAAGCATCAGGAGGACCGGAACACCAGTAATGAAGATCAGTGATGCTTTAATCGGTTCTAAGTGCATATTGAGGACAGGACGACAGCAACATGCTTTGAAGAGTCTTTTGCTGCTGGTGCTAAGAAGTACGAAGTGTATATTTACACATATCTTGGATTATAACAAATGTTATTCGGAGAAAGCTTTGTGGGCATTTTTTATTGTTTGGTTTACAAATTATTATTTTTTTTTGGGGGGGGGGGTTGTTCTTTTGTTTCTTTGGTTGGTTTGTTTTGTTTTTTCCTAAAATAATCTTTGTAAACAGGACTCAGACACAAAACAATGAATACTGTTTTATATATGAAAAAGTAGATGATCATGATGGATATATTATGAAAAAGAAATAAGGATAATCTTGCAAGTGGTATCAAAGAGTACATATGTAGAATCCATAATAAATAAACCTCACAGTATCTATCAGCTGCGGTCATCAATTCTCTGAATAAAGCAAATAATGTTCCTTTATGAAAAGGGTAAACTAAAGGGAAAAATAGAGGGAGGACTACTTCATATGTGTAAAAAGCATACAATTAAGCACATGAGTTCTCAAGTAATAATTTAATGCAGGATCACCATCAGGTCTACATTTCTTCTTTCACTGTGGAATACATACACAGGGAAAATACAGCCTTTATTAATGATCATTCTTATCCCAGGCACATGTAGAAAAACAAGTCTAATCCTTAGTCCACTTTTGTAGACATACCCCACCTGATGCTTTCTCTTTCTTTCTTTATATTCTGATTGCCCTATTAAGTACACTAGAAAGGAGGAACTCTGCAAAGAAAAAGCTATTTGATGGTGATTTCTGATTTGCCACAGTTCTTTTAATATATTAGATCACTGAAGTCTATGTAGCCCTTCAGAGTAGATTTTCTAGCTAGCTGATGGATTTACACAGACATATAGTATGATGAGATGGCTGGACAGAATCATTTGCTCTGGTTCATGCAAGCTTTGACAGAGGGTCAGGAAAATAAACTGTATGACTACAAGAGCTTTGGAATATCAGATCCCATTTGGTAAAGAAACTAAACAATAGAGAGTGACAAGATCAGTATTGCAGCAAAGTAAATGATGGTCAGAAAAACATCAGCTCTTTTCCTGCATCCGTTTTTGCACAGCATTAAATAAAAATAGGTAAGAGTCCATGCTATTCATATTTGCTGTTCTTTAATACTTGGTCACAGTCCAGAAATTCAAACATTGTGCATTACTGTTCTTTTATTAGATTTATCTTTGAAGAAATCATAGCAATGATTTTATACCAGACATTGTTTTCAACACACATTGTATATATAAGATGTCCATCAACCCTTTTAGCTGTGCTGAAAGGTCAAGAGATCCTTGAATTCTGTACCTTGAATTGCGAACCCAACCTTGCATTACTACAGGTGCTACGTTTTACGTATTTCTTGTGGACTCTTGAATCCATTCAAGCTCAGATTTCAGCCTCTGTGAAGACTCCAATGACAGTTTTTATGTGAAAAAAAGTAAATCAAGCAGCTGTTTCATATTCTATTCAATGACAGCAGCAAATACTGGTTTCTGCTTTCCCTGCTTTGACGCTCAGCTCTGACGTTCTTTGTAGTAGTCCTGCAAGAACCTTTGAAAAACACTGTTTTTGAAGCTGGGGGAGATAACGTGCACATGTCTGATTGGGACAGTTTAATATCATCATTTACTGAAGGAAGGATTTATTAATTATTTTTGCATTAATTAATAATTACCTAACACATTGAATTCATGCCATATACTACTTCTTGGTTTGTACTACACTGCACTGCACTGAACTACCCTGAACTAAGGCTTACTATTTCAGCTGTTGTGCAAAGACAAGATGCAGAAGCACATTCCCAAGGGAACTTGTAATTTAAATTACAGAGCAGTCGTTGTATATTTCTTTACAAATAGCTGTTATTACAGTGTGATTAACAGATAACTTATTTTTTTCTGTAAAAATAGGAAAATACATTTTCCATGAAGTAGTATATAGCATAAAAAGGGTCTAAGTAACTGCATCTTTTGAATGGAAATTCCTTAAAATACCAGTGGCACATTTATTTTGAACTGGAATGTGGGTATGTCTGTGAAATAAAGTAATTACTAGTGCTATTTTGAAGTACATTATGTGTAATTTTAGTGTTATTTATTGACTAATGTTTGCAGATTAATAGTGACAGTGTCTCTACGTATGTATTTGAGTAACAGTTCTTCATCCTCTTTGTATCCAACTTTGATTAAATTATCCTTCTTCTCTACTTTCTCTATTTGAACTAGTGTTTATTATTCTAAAAGTGGATTTCATGTTGGATTAAACTGAAATTATTTTAATCATTTATTATGGCTCTTTTAAAGCCTGGCTTGAATTTAAAAGTATTAGGACAAAGGACAAATTAATGTCTTCCCTTCAGCAACACCTCATGGACCAACTATTTGATAATGTATACTTATTAACCTATTTTTATGAAATTTTGAATGCTGTCATATTATCAAGCTGCTTTGGTGACAGTACTTCACAAAATCAAGCTAATATTCAACTGTTATTACGGAGCATTGCAGAGGATCAGGTACTGGAAAGGGATATTTAGATTGGAAAATTTTCATCTTTTATACAGTACAGTAAAACAATGTAAAAGGCTTAGTTCAAAAGCATCACAATGACAAATCTCTTTAAACAAAGCAGTGCAGGGATACTACCTAGTATTAACGTTTGACAAGGTAATGAACAATTTGCTTTCTCCCTGGGAAGTCTGGCTGCAGATGCACATTTACTTTATACTTAAATTTAAGGAAGGTGAAGTATATTTCAATAGCTTTGATATTTTTCAGTTTATGCTTAGACTGAAACTATTTTTCAGCCCCTCAGAGATCATATGGGTTTTGAAAGTGGTTATTGCTGTGGTAGAGATTTGACAAGCAGGTCTTACCCTTGTAAAAGTCCTGGGAATATTGTCCCTGAGTTCACTGACAGTAACATGAGCCCATATGAGCAGTTATGTGTGCCAATGCACCTTAAAACTGGATAACATCACAAGTTATTTGGGACACCCTTTTAAGCAGATGCACTAGCTGAAAATTCCTGCATGCTAATTTACAACTGTAATGAAAACATCAGATAGTGCATGTCAGAAAACAGTACAGCTAGCAGTACTGTTGCATATTTTATGCAGTAGATTGTAGTTATTTTTTGTGAACGACAGATCTCTTTTGTTTAATGTTCCTGTGAACGGAAGAAACATTTACAGTATGAAATTGCTTTCTAAAAGTTAACTGGGGCCACAATGAGCTACTAAAAAGGCCAGTAGAAGCACACTTGTCTGTATTTTAATCAGTAAGTTTTATGCAATGCAGGTAAAGAACTGGTAAAAATTTGCTTCTGTGCATTTATTCAGAACAGCAACCTTTCCATTATATCTTTCTGTCTCTAATGTAAGTCAAACAGACCGGAATGCAGAAACCCTGTATATTGGCTTTGATCTTCAGGTAGATTCCGGAATACATACTTGTTTCAATGGAATTGCCTCTCCGAGTAAAGTTTATTTTCTAAGGTATCTCATTCTAGCTGTACCTTGTGTCATTTTCCTCACTAGGAACAAATCACAGACAACTAGAATACTCACTTCCTTCTTTCTTCAAACATAGAGATACTTCATTTGCAATTGGTTGAAAACATATTGTCAATCAAAAACATTGCAAAGCCTGAACTGATTTTTTTCTATATCCCTCTGCTTGTCAGTTACCCACATGTGCTTATGTCAAAGTTGTCACAAAATATCCATGACAAAAAGATTGTTTCAGAAAAATCTTTATATCAAACTAAGTGCCCTGCATAAAGAACAAAATATGTGTCTAAATTCCCCCCGTCTCTCCCCTGTAATGTTTATATTTTTAAAATAAAATTTTCTCCTATATTAAACATACTAAAATTTCTAATATCATTAACAATGGCAAAAGGGGTCAAAATTAAAAAATCAGTATTTTTCTTCAGAAATACTCTCATCAGAAACAATTTCTCTTACAAAGACTGTATAATCAAAATTTTATAATAAAATGCTTTTAAAAGGGAGATAATTGACAAGGAGAATGTGGGAAAGTAAAAAAAAATTAGGATAAAATACATCCTCAAGGACACATACTAGTGATTTTGAGAGGTTTTGTACAATTCAGGTATTTACATTTCCTTCAGTTATGCAAGAACAGTTGACAGTTATCACTTGATACAGGAATTTGCATGTGGTAAGGGAAATGCTTGGTTGATAGTTTTAGGAGCAGCACAACAGTTGCCACCAGAAGATCAGCATGACAATATTAGGAAAAAAGAGCATAAGATTAGTTTTACTTATATAGCAGAGAAGGTCAGAAAAACAGAAAAGTAAAACAGGTCAAAGAAATTACATTAAGCTGCAAAACTCCTGGACCAAATGAGTAAGGTGCCAAAGGGTGAGCACATGCAATGAACAGTCCAGAGAGAGAGGCATTCAAGGCACAAAAAAAAAGTATTCTGTTCCCCTTTAAATAGCATAGAAAATACTTAGCAATGGTCATTCAGTGTTGAAAGGAGCTCAAAAGCTAATAAAATATCTAACTAATTCCATAGGACACTTTTCTTGATACTGTTGAGGACAGCCATTGCTCCCTGATCTGGATCAGAATCATGGCTATCTTTTAACATTGTTAAAAGCTGATGATACTCAAACTCAAGGTGAGCTTTCTATGCAGATTAACCATATGCAAATCATGTCATCACAAAGTTCACAGGGATCACACATGAAACTGACAGTAATTTATACTGCTTAAAAGAAAGCTACAAAATTCAAAGAAATTTGGAGAGAAGGAATAAAATTACCTGTGTAGAAGTCCATGACTTCTGCTGACTCAATAGCTTCTGTCCATTTCTAAAAGCCACCTAATGGAAGTATTAAAGCAGGGTAATTCAGTTCCTCATAAAGCTGTCCTCCATCTAATGCCAGCTTTTGGAACTGCTGTCTCAGAATTAACGATCTGCAATAGATAAAACGTAGAGGCTTGACATAAGGGCTTAAAACTATGAAATTATTAGAGAAATCAATAGGACTGCCAACGTTTAATTAATCTGAATTTTACAGCTGTGACAATTGTTTTCATGCATGCTTTCACAAAAAGGCAAATTTTGCTCTAGAGTGACTGTTTCCTGTAAACATGCAAATACTGAACCTAAAGCTGAAGAGTTCTGTGTTTAGGTGAATCCAACTTAGCTTACAATGGTTTTCTATGTGACTGAACTCCCTGCTCAACCTGGTGTTATATATGACCAGATATCTGTTCATCTCTCTCAAAGTATAAATTAATACCAAGCTTGTTAGACCAATACATCAAGCTGAGTGGTGCACCTAATATGCCCAAGAGACAGGAAGCTATCCAGAGGGACTTGGACATGCTCAAGAGGTGGGCCCATGCAAACGTTGTGAAGTTCCAAAAGGCCAAGTGCACGGTCCTGCATGTGGGTCAGGGCACTCTCCAGTATCAATACAGGCTGGGGGATGAAGGGATTGAGAGTACCCCAGAGAGAAAGATTTAGGGGTACTGATGGATGAAAGAATGGACATGAGCTGGCAGTGTGTGCTTGCAGCCCAGATCAGTTGTATCCTGGGCTTCAACCAAAGGAGCATGGCCAGCAGGTCAAGGGAGGTGATTCTGCCCCTCCATTCTGCTCTGGTGACACCCCACCTAGAGAGTGGTGTCCAGCTCTGGAGTCCTTAGCACAGGAAAGATACGGACTTGTTGAAGAGGGTCCAGAGGAGGGCTACAGAAATGATCAGAGGAGTGAGCACCTCTCCTATGAGGAAAGGCTGAGAGAGTTGGGGTTGTTCAGCTGGGAGAACAGAAGACTCTGGTGAGATCTTATTGTGGTCTTTCAGTTCTTTAAAGGGGCCTGTGAGAAAAATGGGAAAGATGTTTTAGCGGGGCCTGTAAGAAAGATGGGAAAGATGTTTTAGCAGGGCCTGTTGTGATAGGATGAGGGGTGATGGCTTTAAACTAAAAAAGGGGAAATTCAGGCTGGATGTGAGGAAAAAATTCTTTACAATGAGGGTGGTAAAACACTGGCACATGTTGACCAGAGAGGTGGGGGAT
>NW_009933208.1:0-13268 GCF_000696875.1 Nestor notabilis | reverse complement strand
GACATTCAAGGCCAGGCTGGATGTGGTTCTGGGCAATCTGATCTAGTTGAAGACATCCCTGCTCTTTGCAGGTGGTTTGAACTAGATGACCTTTGAAGGTCCCTTCCAACCCAAACTATTCTATGACTCTATGGTTCTATGATTCTAGGAAATTCTGTATGTAATGCGTAGCTGCAGGCTCACTCTGTATTCTGGAGCCATGAAATTTCCGAAAATGTTTTTCTTCTTCAATGATCCCATAGGAAGATAATGCTGCTTCTAACCATGGATTCTCTGTGAATGTAAAGAGTTTAAAGTGACCTCCAGAGATCACCTAATGGAGCAGAGAACACCTAAGGGAGCAGATGTTCCTAAGTGAAATCATGAAGCACGTGCAGGAAAACAGAGGGATCAGGCCCAGTCAACATGGGATCATGAAGGGCAGGTCCTGCTTGACCAACTTGATGTCCTGCTATGATAAGGTCACTCACCTGGTTGGTGAGGGAAAGGCTGTGGTCACTGTGTATTTGGGCTTAAGTAAAGCATTTGACTCTGTCTCCCACAGTGTTCTCCTGGAGAAACTGGCTGCTCATGGCCTGCATAGATGGATTCTTTGCTGGCTTGGAAACTGGCTGGATGGACGAGCCCAAAGAGTGGTGACAAATGATAGCACATCTAGTTGGTGACAGGTCACTAGCGGTGTTCCTCAGGGCTCAGTGTTAGGGCCAGTGTTGTTTAATATCTTCACTGATGATCTGGATGAGGGGATTGAGTGCACACTCAGTTAATTTGCAGATAACACCAAGTTGGGTGGGAGCGTTGATCTGCTGGAGGGCAGGAAGGCTCTGCAGAGGAATTCGGGCAGGCTAGATTGGTGGGCTGTGGTAAATGGTATGAGGTTCAACAAAGCAAAATGTTGGGTCTGGCATCTGAGCAGCAACAACGCCACACAACACTGCAGGCTTGGGCAATAGTGGCTTGAAAGCTGCTCAGTGGAAAAGGAGCTGGGGGTGTTGGTCAACAGCTGGGCCAGCAAAGAAGGCCAACGGCATCCTGGCCTGTATCAGCAGTAGTGTGGCAGCAGGGCCAGGGCAGTGATCATCCCCTGTACTGGGCGCTGGTGGTGATGCTGCATCTTGAATCCTGTGTTCAGTTCTGGGGCCCTCACTGCAAGAAAGACATTGAGGTGCTGAAGCAGGTCTAGAGAAGGGCAACAAAGTTGGTGAAGGGTTGGGAGCACAATTCTGATAAGAAACCCCTGAGGGAACTGGGGTTGTTTAACCTGGAGAAGAGAAGGCTCAGGGGGGACCTTATCACTCTCTACAACTACCTGAAAGGCAGATGGAGTGAGGTGGGGGTTGGTCCTTTCTCCCAAGTAACAAGCAGCAGGACAACAGGTAACAGCCTCAAGCTGCACCAGGGAAGGTTTAGATTAGATATTAGGAAAAATTTCTCACAGAGAGGGTGCTCAGGCATTGGAACAGGCTTCTCAGGGAAGGGGGGGGATCAACATCCCTCGGTTCAAAAACCATGTAGATGGTTTAGTGGTGGTCTTGGCAGTCCTGGGGTAATGGTTGGACTTGATTTTAAAGGTCTTTTCCAATCTAGTTGATTCTATGATTCTATACTAATCCAACCTTTTGTCCAAAGCAGGTCTAACTAAATATGATTGCTTCAGTCCTTGTGCCTTTGAGAATTGAATACCTCCAGCAATGTAGATCTCACAATCTCTCTGAGTCCTAGTTCCTATATTTGATTACCCTTGTGGTAAAAAGTGCTTTTCTTGCATCTCACTGGAATTTCTCACTATCAGATGCTTGCCTCTTGCCTTTTACTGGTCACCATGAAGTTCCAATTGGAATCTGGCTCCGTCTTCTCTGGGTTCTCTAGTCAGGTAGTTGTAGACACCTATGAGGTCTCCCAGAAACCATCTTTTTTCCAAGGTGAACTAGCCAGGGTCCCTCAGACATTATCTCAATGAGGGCATGCCCTCAAATGAGGGCATTAATAGAGCTTATTGCCCCTGAACAGTCTCATCTGGAATCTCTGGCACACCTGTTCAGGTGCCCAAGACCCCCATTTCAGCTCTGTTCAGGGCCATCAGTGCCTGCTCCAGCAACATCTCTAGGGGTGCAGGTCTCCCAACTGCTTCTGGCCTTACCTCCTCAGCTCCTGGCTGCTGTTCATATGCCATCCATTGACCAGACTCAAACCTAGTTTTGCCTGGGGCTATGTGGTCTCATGTTTTGTTGTGGGATTTTGTTTGTTCGTTTATTTGCTTGGTTTTTTAAAGTTCCAAGATTTTGTTCTACCAGTCTGAAGATATATCTTTGCTGTTCCCATGCACAGCTTGATTTTTTTTTTTTTCCTAATAATTACTGCTGTAAATCTAATTTTGCTATAGGTTCAGAGTACCCAGTCTATCCTTCTGTTCCTTCTTTGAGATTTAGCCTTCTCTCAGACTGCCTGCTCTTCTGCAAGCCAATGCCAAGAACAATTTGTATCTTGTACCTTTAGCTTATGCTGCCTGGAAGTGCAGCTTATACTACACTGTATGCAGACTAAATATAACTGAATATACTTATGCAGTTATCAAATATATTTATAAATACAGAAAGTATGCTTGCAGGAATCAAGCATAATTGATACCTACTGGTTACCGTGAGCCAATGAGATACCTGCTGAGACCTTGGCTCTAGGCTAGGAAGGTTGCTGTGGCTCATGTGGGAGTGGTGCTAGCAGCTCACTGCACCTTTATTGTACACAAGTTAATGGCATCTAATTTTCACCCTTAAGGAATACAGATGCAGCTGGCAACTTTCCTTTTGGTCATTCAGATATTTCACATATTTCAAGTGTTAATTAGTAAATGTCAGTTGCAAATTACTCTTCTGTTTTAAACATCACACCATTAGCCATTAACAAGTATGACAACCTTTAATACCTGAATGCACTTCAATAAATTTATAACTTATGCCTCAGGATTTAATCCACTGTTTTATTACTTAAGGCACTCTCAGCTTTCTGTGTAGTTCCAGAGGAGCCTTTTATTTTCAATTTCTATGTTACACCAAAAGAGACAGAAATGAGAATGCATCCTACGATGGTTAAGTATGAGAGCACGTTTATGTAACTCAGCGGAAACTTGATAGATACCTGTTTAAGAACTGAAAGTTAAGTTAGTTATTTCATTGATGCATAATACAAGGGGTTTAACTTAGTATGATCTTGACTGGGTAATAGCGTTCAAAATTCAAACAGTAAGCAAGAAAGGACTCCCTCAATATATGGTGAGTGTACAATAATTGCATTTTTTCCACCTCTCAAATATGCATTCATCTCAGCCTTTCTTGTAGTTTCCCAAAACTGCTGATAGAGTATCTAAGATCAATAGGCAGGAGAGGTGAGAAGTCAGTGTAGTAGTGGGAAGAATAGGGGGATCAATTTCTTACCACTTTCACCTTTGCTGAGAAAACTTAACAGAGAAAACGGGGGGAAAATGGTTGTTTGTTTGTTTTGTTGTTTTGTTTTTTTTTTTCCTGAGAACTCAGTATTGTTTTGTCTTGGTCTTTGATGTATTTTTATCCTTAGTTTTCCCTCGACTTTACTCAGGTACTGCTGGTAGCCAAACATACATTGTTTTGAGACAATTAGAAAGAGTGAGAGAGCTATTTGAAAGCACTACTTAGCCAGACCTGTGACTAAAGGCTGCTGTTGTCTAACTCTGGTTGGTTTTACTCCTGCTGCTAACTACTCATGTAAGCCTGATTTAGAAAACAGCAGCTTAAACACACTACAAAGGAAGATTGTAATTTCTATTGCAAACCCTATTCTGTGCCAAAAAGTGGAATTAGAATTTATCATACATGTGATGTGAGTACCACTGTTCAATATTTATAGTAGGCTGATGTCAGCTTGGACATTGCCACTAAGGCTGATTATCAGTGTTCCTTAGTGAACCCTATCTATCTCCACATGCCTGTCAGCATGCAGATAATGGTCTTTGCTGTCCATTGATTCAGGTCCTGTTATTTTAAACTTAGTCAATATCTAGAATTGGAGAGAATTACAGGCATAGAAACAAAAGACAGAAAATTACATTTCTTTCAGAAAATTAATGGTTTACAATTATCTGGTGCAGACCAAGGACTAAATAACTACGACAGTAGCAAATAAGACATTATATACACAACAGTACAGTACAGGACAGCACAGCTATCAGCTTTTCAGCCCCAGTGTCAAAACAGTGAGGCCAGTGTACTTAACTACATTTTTATTGTCTTATACATACTTTAAGGTTAGTTTCACCTCTGTTATTATATACATGCAGCTTCATTAGACTGTTACACAGCTGTTTGTCTACCAATGGGCATTTCTGCGACTGGCCCTGGAACTCCTAGTACCATCATGCTCCTGAGCCTTCCAAACCTCTGCCAATCTGTGCACTTAGAGTCTCCTGCTGTGTCTCTGACAAGTAATTGCTAGATACAGGCTTAGTCTTAGGTTACTGGGACACTATTTTACACAATAAGGTTTAAAATAATATATATATGTGGATGCATGTCTATAAATATAAGTACATATTCCTTTTTCTAATATCTGATTACAGCAGTGTTATTGATGGGGCAAATGCAGGGCAAGGTTGATGATAGAGCTGTAACAATCTCCTTCATCAGTGCTGGTGAGAATCTAAAACTTCACTCCTTTCCTTTTAATGATTTTTTGGTTTGTTTTTTTCCCCAAGTCCAATATTTGTTTTCTACAGTCCTCATCAAGTCTACCCTAATATCAATTCCACAATTAAAATAAAAAGAAAAAGAGATCCTCTGTCATCTGGTTAATAATTTGTAAGATTTCTTCTTTGTTCAAAATAATCCGAAGTATACATATACTTAAAAATGTGCAGCTTCTCTCCCACATTCAGCCCAAGCTACTGCTTAAACTAAAAGTCAGATGGATTAAAATTTACAAAAGAATTATTTACATTTTGAGATAGTGAGCCTAAGATAATTTAGATTAATTTTCAATGGTGTGCATGCTAGAACATTTATCTCTAATAAATAAAAGTGAAAACGTGTCAGACACTATTGGAAACTATCCTATTAGGGTTACATGCATCAACAGAGGAGATAGATAGATAAGGACTCACCTCTGAAATAAAAAGGAGATAGAAAGGGATTTACTTGTAACTGTTTAGAGAAAAAAACAAACGGAAGACAAGGCGCCACTTTTGAAGTTCAGTTATATTTTCTTTGTCTTTTTCTGTTCTGTATCTCATTTAAGTCTTCTAAAATAATGATGCAGAGAGATCAGTAGTTACTATGAGGCTTTTTATACTTAAATATCAGCTATCCATGTCTCTCTGCCTTTCAACAGATGTCAAGTCAGATGGAATGAAACAGATGAATACTGATGACCTAGTAGTTTTGTTTGTGTAACACCTTCCTCCTTTTCTTATTTACATGTCTCTTTTGTTTTCCTCATCTAGCCCCTCCAATAATTTTTAATTTTCTCAGGAAAGACTCCTAACGGCAGTGTCAGTACAAGATGGCTAAAGGCTGCTTTCATAGTTACTGCTTCATGCTCAGCTGAACTATCATGGTTTGTGCTCTGCTGCCCTTTTCTTTTGCGAGAGCATTGGGCCTAAAAGCATGAAATAATCACTTCAGCCCCATCTCATGCATCTCCACTTAACTCTACACTTGCAAATCAGACTGAGGAAGCATAATATGATTTGGGAAAATTGAGTTTCTTCTTTAAATATTATCCCCTATTGACAGGTGATGTAAAGACAGAATCACCAGATTAAGGGGCTCTATAAATTTATCCAGCAGGCTACTATGTTCTGTCTTTAAAAAAGAAACCAATAATACAACACTCAGTCACAATGCAAACAGTAATGGTTAAAGAAATGAAACAAAATGAATGCAAGAAGATTCTACTGTGAAAAGAATTCTCTGGGGAATGAGAGACTGGGACAAAGCTTTTCTTTAAAAGTTTTAGCTTAAAAAGAGGCGGAGACATGTAAATATCCCCCAGAAGGATGAGACAAATGTAAGACAATGTAATAAAAAGATAACTATCATTGGTCCTCTACTTCTGTAAGATCACAGATAACAATGTAGTTATCTATAAATTATTAGTGCCCTGAAGGCCTCACTCTAATACAGTATATCAGGCTATGTGAAAAAGGAGGTAGGAGTGGGTAGGAAAGCAAAGCTCTGCGGAAATACAGAACCACTTGTCATATAGACAGATATTCAAGAAGATCCTTATGTTCCACTACTCATATACTTGACAAGTTCTCTATTCTTTCCCCTAACCAAAGAAAGAGAAATAAAAATTATGCAAGATAATCCCTCTTCCTTTGAAAGCGCTCCTATAATTTTTTGAACAGGTGCTTACACTCTAGAACACAGTACACTTTCCTCTTTCTCCTTTTATCAGGAATACAATAGAATAAAAATATATAATAATGCTAGGGGTTTGTGAAAGAAAAAATATATTTATAATGTTTTTAATTTACCCTGTTCTTTGTTGTGTGCTTTGCAAAGAAAATCCTAGTAAACAAAGGAAAAATGTACCCATTTACCTACACTAGTCTGTTGATTCACAGGACTAATGAAGGGCACCGATGTTTTAGCTGTTGCTAAGTAGTGCTTACACTGCTCTGCCAGTGAGGAGGGGCACAAGAAGCCAGAAGGATGCAGGTACAGGACAGCTGACCCACACTAGCCAAAGGGGTATTCCATACCACAGCACATCATGCTTGGTATGTAAACTAGGGGGAGTTACCGAGAAGGAGCCCATTGCTCGTTGAGGGCAGATTAGACATTCATCAGCAGGTGGTGAGAAATTGTGTTGTGCATCGCTTGTGGTTTTTGAGTTTTATTCTCTCTCTCTTTTTGTTATCTCCATTTTTACTACTACTATGACTATTACTATTTACTGTATTTCAATTATTAAACTGTTGTTATCTCAACCCACAGGTTTTACCATTTTCGAATTCTCCTTTCTGTCCCACATGCAGGGCAGGGGGAAACAGGGCAAGTGAACAGCTGTGTGATATGTAATTGCCAGCTGGTGCTAAATCATGACATCAGTAGAGAAGTTTTTTTTGCAGTTACTCCATGGCTGTTGATATTCATCACCTTTGAACCCCTAGTTCGGAGGCATGTGGCAGCAGTCACAGGTTAACTGAACTCACACTGACCTCTGGACTACAGAAAGCAGAGTACAGGTTGAATATTTAACATGATTATGCTCACTACTATCTCACTACAATAATAAAATAAAACAACTTTGGAGTTGCACATCAAATGGAACACATAGGAAGTGTCTACAATAATGATATAATGGAACTTAATTTGAAAAATAAGATAAAAATCTCTCTTAGTAAAGGCAAAGATGAACCAGAATAATGCTTGCTTTCCTGTCACTGACTTTCCACTCTTTGTTGTTGGGCTCCTTGCAGATACTACTGTATCTGATCTGATACACTCTCTTTTTGTGAACGGTACCCAACGAAACTCTAAGTTTATCCTCATTTGAGAATCTTACTATGCTTATCTTTGTTATAATTGCTTCCTGTTTTAAAATATTTACATAAAACAATAGTCTTGCATTTAGAATTCTTACCATACATACGTATGTTATTTTTCTGTTTTAATGTATGACAGTGTTACAGATTATCCATGATTTAGAAAATTATTGCATTATTGTTAATAATCATATTCTTGAAATATTAGGTAGTACTTGAGAGAACTCACTACAGTATGCTGAATGATTTACGTTAAACCTCGGTCCTTATGTTTCAGACAGCAGTATGTAAATATTTTCCATTTTGAGAGATGTCATGTTTTAAGCCCAGCCAGTAACTGAAAACTGCCCCGGCAACTCAAAACAAAGCCACTCACTTACTCCCCCTCTTCTTCCCCTCCCCCCTGCCCCCAGTTTATACATTGAGCGTGATGTGCTGTGGTATGGAATACCCCTTTGGCTAGTTTGAGTCAGGTGTCCTGTCTCTGCTTCCTCCTGGCTTCCCCTCCTCCCTGGCAGAGCATGAGACTGAGAAAGTCCTTGGTCAGAGTAAACATTACTTAGCAACAACTAAAAACATCGGTGTTATCAGCGTTGTTCTCAGGCTAAAGTCAAAAACACAGCACTGCACCAGCTACCAAGAAGGAGAAAAATAACTGTTACAGTTGAAACCAGGACAAGAGGTAATATTTCAGTATTCAGTTCTAAGAGTAACTCATCTTTAATACTGACCAAACATGTTCAGATAAATGAAAAGTACTTGTGGTAACATATATGTAAAGACAGGCAACCTGTTTCAGATTAGGGAAAAAAAAAATCATCAGTGATCTGAATCTTGAAATATAAATGAATTCTTTATCAAAAAGTGACAAAAATTTCTTTTTTTCTCTATGTATAAAACGGGAATCCAAATCTAATTCATAATGTATGGAGTTGGAACTGTGACTTTATTTTAGAATTTCTGTGTATTTGACTGCTTGTGATCTCTGCCCAAACAATCAATGCTGGACATACTTCAGTGGATACAGAATCACAGAATCTTTAGGGTTGGAAGAGAAGTCTGGAGATCATCCAGTCTCACCACCCTGCCAAGGCAGAGACACCTACAGCAAGTTACACAGCAATGTGTCCAGATGGGTTTTGAATGTCTCTGGAGAGGGAGACTCCACAACCTCCCACAGCTGCCTGTTCCAGGGCTCTGCCACCCTCAGTATAAAAAAAATCTTCCTTATGTTGAGGTGGAACTTCTTGTATTTTAGTTTATGGTTATTTTTTCTCGTCCTGTCACTGTGTACCACTGAAAAGAGTCTGTCACTGAGCACCACTGAAAGGAGTCTGGCACCATCCTCCTGGCACCCACCTTTGAGATATTTATATGTATAAATGACATCCTTTCTCAGTCTTCTCTCCTCTACTTTAAGCAGGCCCAGCTCCCACAGCTGGGAGCATCCTTCGTAAGAGAGGTGCACCAGACCCATAATCTTCTCTGTGGCCCTCCCTTGGACACTCTCCAGCAGCTCCTTGTCTTTCGTGACTAGAAGGGCCCAGAACCGGACACAGAACTCCAGATGTGGCCTCACTAGGGTCGGATAGAGGGGGAAGATCACTTTCCTGGACCTGCTGGCCACACTGCTCTCAATGCACCCCAGGATACTTTTGGACCTCCTGGCTGCAAGGGCACACTGCCAGCTCATAGTCAACTTATCATCCACCAATACTCCCAGGTTCTTCTCAGCAGAACTGCTCTCTAGTGGGTCAGACCCCAACCTGTACTGGTCCTTGAGGCTCTTCCTCCCCAGGTGCAGTATCCTACACTTGCCCTTGTTGAACGTCATTAGGTTTCTCTCCTCTCAGTTCTCCAGCCTATCAAGGTCCCACTGAATGGCAGCACAGCCTTCAGGTGTATCAGCCACTGCCCCCAGCTTTGTATCATCAACACACTTGCTGAGGGCACACTCTAGCCTTTCATCCAGGTCATTGATAAACAAGATGAGTAAGAACTGGACCCAGTACTGATCCCCAGGGAATGCTACTGACTACGGGCCTCCAACTGGATTCTACTCAGCTGACCACAACTCTCTGAACTCTGCCATTCAGCCAGATTTTGGTCCACCTCACTGTCTTAACTCATTCATCTAACTCACATTTCCTGAGCTTACCTACAAGGATGTTACAGGAGATAGTGTCAAAAGCTTTTCTGAAGTCAAGGTAACTAACATCCACTGCTCTCCTCTCATTGAACCATCTTGCCTTGTAAGCATAGAAGGCTGTCAGACTGGTCAAGAAAGATTTACCTTTGGTGAATCATGCTGCCTACTACTAATGACCTTCTTTTCTTCTGCATGCTTGGTGATGACCTCCAGAATGGCCTGTTCCATCACCTTTCCAGGTATGGAGGTGAGGCTGACTGGACAATAGTTTCCCAAGTCCTCCTTCTTGCCCCTTTTGAAGATGGGAGTAACATTGTCCTTCTTCCAATAATTGGGCACATGTCCTGTTCTCCATGATTTTTCAAAGGTAAAGGACAGCGGCAGAACAATAACATCTGCCAGCTCCCTCACTACCCTTTGGTGCATCCCATCAAGGCCCATTACTTTATGGGTGTTAAGACTGTCTAGCCTATCCCAAACCCAACCCTCTACAACCAGGGGAATTTTCTTCTCTCCAGCCTTCTTCTCTTACTGTACCTTGCAGAGAAACAAACAGATAGATTCATGTATATCTTTTTGTAGTGTTGCATAGTGAAAACAACATAATGGAATATGATTGTGTGGTGAGTTGACCCTGGACACCAGGTGTCTGCCTACCAAGCCACTCTATTACTCTTCCTTCTCCGCTGGACAAGAAAGGGTAAATACAAAAGGCTAGTATCAAGATCAGCCCAGGGAGACCACTCAGAAATTACCATCATGGGCAAAGCAGACTTGACTTGGGGAAATTAATTTAATTTGTTGGTAATCAAAATCATATTAGAATAATGAGAAATAAAACCAAATCTTAAATTACCTTATCCCACCCCTCCTTTCCTCTTAGGCTTAACTTTACTTCTTATTTTCTTTGGTTCCTCCCCCTGAGAATTACAGTGGCAATGGGGCTTGTGGTTAGTTCATCATATGTTGTCTCTGACACTCCTTCTTCACACTCGTCGCCTGCTGAGGTCGGGTCCCTCCCATGGAAGACAGTCCTCCATGACCACCAACTTAAAGTCCTTCTTATGGGCTGCAATCTTTCACAAATGTCTCTAGCGTGGGTCCCTTCCACAAGGTGCAGTCCTTCAGGAACAGGCTGCTCCAGTGTGGGTCCCCCATGGGGTCACAGCTCCTGCCAGCAAACCTGCTCCAATGTGGGTTGCTCTCCTCATGGGGCCACAGGTCCTGCCAGGAGCCTGCTCCAGTGTGGGCTTCCCACAGGGTTACAGCCTCATTTGGGCACCCACCTGATCTGGAATGGGATCCTCCATGGGCTGCAGGTGGATATCTGCTCCACCATGGAACTCCATGGGCTGCAGGGGCACAGCTGCTCCACCATGGGCTGCAGCACAGGAGCAGGAGAAACACTTCTCCTGTGCCTGGAGCACCTCCTCCCTCTTTCTGCACTGACCTGGGAGTCTGCAGAGCTGTTTCTTTCACATATTCTCAGTCCTCTCTTCCCACCACAGGTGAGAAGATTTTTTTCTCCTTCTCAAATATGTTATCACAGAGGTACTACCACTGTTGCTGATGAGTTCAACCTTGGCCAGCAGCAGTTGTGTCTGGGAGCTAGCTGGCTTTATCAGACAAAGGGGAAGTTTCCAGCAGCTTCTCAGAGAAGAAGCAGTATCCCCTCCTACCAAAACCTTGCTATGCAGACCCATTTCAGGTTGTTTCTAATATATCTTTCATGTTAATGTTTTAAAGCATTTATTCTTAATTTTTTGGTAGACATGAAGACTGAATAACTGTTATATTGGTAATGTTCTTTCCCCTCCTCTGCCAATGAATAAGGTTATTAGACTTAAAAATTATAAGGTAGAATTAGAAAATAGGAAGTGTATGTGGAATATATATTATAGTGACCTTGAAAACTTGTTGCAGTTGTCACCTCTAAATGTGCAGAAGAACACTGGCAAACAATTGTTCATCCATAGAAAGTAAATGACATTCTTTTTCTTCAGGGAAATCATCATTCCTTCTGTGATACTACACTATTACACTATCTTATAAACTGACCCAACGGTGACTTGATGTATTCCCCCCAACCCCAACCCCTGTATGCTCAACAGCTTAAGCCTGGCAAAATAGGGCATAACTCATAACTTGCTTCTAACACATTAACCTGTTACACTTCTTAATTTCCCTAAGACAAATAGAGAGACTTCAGAAGAAAAAGTATGGCTGAACTTTCTAAAATTTTCTGGGTCTACTTTTTACTTTTCCTTAAAAGGTAAACCCGAACCTTTCCCTAAAATGCTTGGGGTTTTTTTAACTCCACTGTGCTAAATAAGCTATAAAAATGTGCCTTTGAAATATAACAATGGTTTAATCAGTTTTAAGTTACATAATGTAGGAACAGAAAGACCTTTTGCAGAAAACAGTGTTTGGAATGGACTTTAGGCTCTAGCACTCCACCAGTGCTGCAATTGATGACTATAAACTGCACAAAAGGAACAGACAAGGAAAGGATGTCCTGGGTTCAGCTACAGCAGTCATTTTTTCTCCTTCTTAGTAGCTGGTGCAGTGCTGTGTTTCTTGACTTTCAGTCTGGGAACAATGCTGATAACACCAATGTTTTTAGTTGTTGCTAAGTAATGTTTACTCTGACCAAGGACTTTCTCAGTCTCATGCTCTGCCAGAGAGGAGGGGAAGCCAGGAAGAAGCAGAGGCAGGATACCTGACCCAAACTGGCTAAAGGGGTATTCCATACCACAGCACGTCATGCCCAGTATATAAACTGGGGGGAGTTACCCGGAAGGTCCAGATCGCTGCTCGGGTCGGGCTGGGTATCGGTCGGCGGGTGGTGAGCGGTTGTGTCCTTTTCTCTTGTTATTCCTCTTATCATTATTATTGGTAGCAGTAGTGGTTTGTATTATACCTTAGTTACTGGAGTGCTGTTATCTCAACCCGTGGGAGTTACATTCCTTCGATTCTCCTCCCCATCCCTCAGGGAGGGGGGGGAGGAAGGAAGAGGCGGGGAGTGAGTGAGCGGCTGCGTGGTTCCAAGTTGCCGGCTGGGCTTAAACCACGACAAAGGGGCAAGGGGAGTTGCCCTCCATGTAAAAAAATTGATTGACTGCATAGAAAAAGACTTTGAAGAAACAGCAACAAATAGGTGGAGACCTTGTTGGTAAAAATCGGGGACCGTGCCAACGAAGGAGATCTTGTTGCTGGTGTTTACTACAGGCAACCTGTTGATGGAGTGTTCTTATTTCAACAATGGGAAGCATCACACTCATAGGCTCTGAAACTGAATGGGAGCTTCTGTCACCCTGACATTGCTGAAAAAGCAGCACAGAAAGCTGTAAGCTATCAGTGAGACACTTGTATAGCATTAAGGATAACTTATCAACAAAGTTGATAGACAGCCTGGGGAGAAGAGTTATGAAACCTTTTGCTCACAAACACAGAAGAACTAATTAGGAATGTCAAGTCTGGTGGCAGCCCTGGTGGAATTTATCATCCCGAGAGGTATGGTCCAGGTGAAAAGGAAAGTTAGGACACTGACTTTTAAAAGACCAAAATTTTTGGTAGTTGTCCTGGGTTCAGCTACAGCAG
>NW_009933207.1:709-14429 GCF_000696875.1 Nestor notabilis | reverse complement strand
CAGCATCGCGGCGGCCGCTGACAGCGCCGCGCTCGCAGGTCCCTTCCCGCAGCTCCAGCGGCTCCTGCCAGGATTTTCCCAGGTCCGGCCCCCTCCTCGGATTTAGGATTAACTCGCCTATGGAGAGATGGTCTTAGCTGAATTATTTAAAGTAAGTACGAGATCTGCTTTTGTGAGCAAATGTTAAATGTTGTTAAGTGGAAAAAGAAAAATCAAGCCTGTTCCCCAAGGGAAAATCTTGTGCTCTTTCTAGATGTATTCAGCCAGACCCTTCAAGATCCCTGATCATAAGCATATTTCTGACTATGACTTTTCTAACAGCAATTACCTATATTATGCCTAGTGGATAGCTGCCTGGTGCCTCACAACCTACGGGAGACTTTGCATTCTGAAGAAATATCCTGTTTCTTGCAGAATTTGCATTTGTGTGCCCGTGTCTCTCATTTATACCTCTCTTCTGTGCTTGTTCATCAACATCTGCAGTTGGTGTACATATATGGCAGGCAGGTTTCACCATACTTGTGCCGGGTTTGTGTGCAGGGATTTTATAACAGAATAAGGCTCTTCTTTCTGTTGATGGGATGTCGTCTCCTTCATCCCTTCTTCCTTCACCCAAGAAGGAGCATGAATATGGGGTCACCTGGACTGACAAATAAGAATCGGGTATTTCTTGCTCTGGCGTCTGAAAACTGATTGTACGCATTTCCTCTCTTTTCCACAGCCCTATGTCTTGTTAGTGTCAACTAGTTCTGAGCTGTCTCCATAATAGGACACTTCAGAGCTCAGCACTCGTGTGTCAGAGCTTTCCTGTGTGACCTTTGCTCTTTAGCATTTTATTTCACACAACTGTCCTTTTCTCTTTTATCTTTTTTGGCCTCTGTGCCTTATTCCATCACTGCTCTGTTCCCTGTCCTGCTGTACACTTGTTTTAAATCTGGATGTCTGGATGGATAATGTATTTTAAGGGCTAGATAAGTAGTGCAAGTAATAAAAATGTGTACCTGGAATCATTTCATAAAGGTATGTGGAATATATTATATATGGAGGAAAAACCTGTCTCGGCTGCTCTTCCCCACCAACTGCGTAGCAAAGATAAGCCAGGATTTTCTTTTCTGGTACCAGTCCTGGCGTCACAGGAGAAAGACAAGCCTGGAGACGACATGTTCTGAAAATTCATTATCAGGAGAGGAATGGAAAAAACAGAAAGGGGCATATAAAAGGCACAAAGGTCTTAGAGGAAAGCAGGACTGGAAACGCAGCCCTTGGAAATGGCAGTGCAAATGAATAATTGCAGGAGGAAAAGGCTTCTCTCTATTTCCTTAAGTGACCATGGGTCTGATCTCTTGATTTAAATCTTTTGAACCCTCAAGTTTTTCCTTACAGGGTGAAGGAGAGAAGGAAAGAGAAAAGGAAAAACATCCCTGAATTATCCAGGGTAGAAAAGGCATGTTCTAGATTCTTTAAAACTTCTTCAGCTGCTGCCTTTCTCCCATACCATGCAAAGGGTACAGCATGTCAAAAATCAGCTTGGGAATTGCTGTTTAACTGGGTAAAGAGAAGCCCAGCTTTCCCAATATTAAGGCTTCCCCTCTCTGCCTTTATTTTGGGTTCAAGAATAAAGCTACAATTTGTGCACGGAATCACAATGATCCTGATGACTGGCTTCCCCCTTCTCCATAAAAAAAATGAATGATAGCAGGAGGAGGGGTTGTTCTCAGTTATTGGAACCCCACTGGGGATGTCTCATTGATAAATGTGCCATTTTCCATGGGCTACTGTGTTTTCTGTTGCTAGAAGGGACTCTATATTGGTATTATAAAATTAAAAGGACCATTTCTGAATGCTGCAGTCCTTTTGAAATGCTCTGTGAGGTATGTGCAAGGGAGAAATTATTTGTTCTCCTCCTGAAACAGCAAAACAAAAGCTGTTTTCATGGAGTCATGACTAATTCCTAAACCATACTTGGAAATGCAACATCTTAAAAAGCAGTTCCCCCACCAAAAAAAAAATACCCTGTTCTGAGATTCAAAGGACTAAAATTCACCACCTTTGCAGCACCACAGCAATGATAATTCACAGTTCTGATGGGTTTCCAAATATTAACCATGAAATCAAAGGAAATAATTAATCATATTGCTGTACAATGTTCCAAATTCAGCCCAGTATTTAAAACTGCCTTTTTATAGGCAAACAGTTGCACAAGTATTCTTTGTGTTTTATTCTTTTTAAATGCAATACAATATATTTCCTTAAGAACATATAAAATCCTTCTAATGTGGTTATCATTTAGTACCATTAGCTTAATAGATCATATCTGAACTTAGTTTTCTGGCCTTAAAATAAATGTTCGTATCCAATAAAAAGCCTTGACTAAGAAATCTGAGTCCCGAGAGATCTGAACGTTAGTGGTTCAAAATGTGCTTTATTCACTCGCACCATAGGAACAGGCTTCAGCTGGACAGAGACAGCTTCTTGGAAGTCTACAGGTCTCATTTCCCAGCTTCCGAATTTCCACACTCTGGCAAGAATCGAATGTCTCCGTTTAAAAATGGCAGGTTTCCCTAATCAGCTTTCTATTTTTTTCCCGAACTTATTACTCGTGGAGAAAATTTCAGCTGTCCTCAGCTAGATAAGGCTGTTCAGGAGGGGAACAAGAATAATTAATATCAATATTGGTAACATTAATATATGCTTTATAGAAAAGAGCTTTTTTTCTTTTTTAAAGCATTTGCAGCTTGACTGAAAATTCAGCCAAACTCAGCTTAATGAACTCCAACATTATATATTATTCTTAATCACACATTAAAAACATGTGCTTAGTAAAAGGTCTCTTTTAACTCCATGTGTAGTCTTCCCTCATTAAAAGCTTTTATTGAGCTTTTTGACTTCCATCAGTGGCAGCATGGCCTGGGAGCCCTGGACAAGAGAAAGTCCTTCATTCCAGACAAAGGCAATGGCAGAATTTGTTCCCTTATCGCCACCTCCTCTGCTGGGAAGCGGATCCTTGGGTGATACTCTGTTGTCTATGGTGGAAGCCAGCCCTGACCCAGCTGGAGCACACACACTGTGAAGCCCCATAGATCTTCCTTTGACAAGTATTTTTTGGTAGCAAGGAAAGCTCTTGTCCCAGGTACCCTGCCCTTCATTTTCAATGCATGTCCTGGGTATTTCCCTCTTTTCCCAACAGCTGGAGGAGGAGCTGTAAATAGCTGTGTGAAGCCTGCAAGGCAGGGTTTGTGCACATCCCCAGAGCATGGGATGCTGCTCTGCTCAACACCTCCTGGATAAGGTTTTCCAGACCCCGTAACCAAACCATCACAGGAGAGAGAATCATCCTGGTGGTTCTGAAAGAGATGACAAATGAGAGGAATTCTGCAGTGGTTACATTGATCCTGAACTGTGCTGACTTGCACAGGCCTTGAAATACATGCCTGATGTGACAGCATGCTACTTCAAAGTATATCATTTTCAATTATGATAATTTCTCTGTATTCAGACTTACCTTTAAAGAGTCTATTGCTTTTTTTGTTTTCTTCCTGTTGCCCTGCTTCAGAAATTCATGTGTCCCAGAAAGCGAAGAAAATAAGCCAATTTCTGCAGTACATTTACTGCAACTGTTCCTACCTGCATGTTGATCTTAATGAGGTGATTGTCACATCTCTTTCGGAGACTGTAATTCAGCTTTTGCCTGGATAATAACAGGTCTGGTATCATAGTAACCAAGAGGAAGTGTCATCCAGCTGTGAGGTGACAAGATTCAGAGGTCTCTGGTCTGTCCCTGCACCATCGCTGACTCACAGCAGAACTCCAAGCGGGTAGTTCAGGCTGTTCCACAGCCCAGGAACATGCACAGGACAATCCAGCACCAGCAATCCCAGGAGAAGCCTTGCTTAGCTGAGGCAAACAGCTCTTCCCTGACACTGGTGCTATTCAGACACAACAGAAGGACAAGCTGCTCATGAGGTGTAATTAAGGCATAATTCATTAGAAAGAGATAAAGCGACTCCTGATCTGGTACATGCAGCTTACAAAGGATAGAAAGAGTTATTGGTGGCTGCATTACTGCTCTGAGCATCCTGGTGGTGTCTCTGTCAACAAACACACACCAAACAGCACATTTGGGGCTTTTCTATGACATTTAAGGCTACGTTCAGATGTTTGCACATCAGCATCTCATGTGGAAATTCCCTGCATCCTTCAGAAATAGGTTGGGCGAAACTGTGGTACCTTGTACCTGGTGCTGAGTGTCAGGAGGTGGCAGTGGGAGCGTGTTTTCCCATTGACTTCACTGGGACTGTGGGCACTGGGGATGCGTCTGAGTCACACCACTGCTTCTCAGGGCTGGGGTCTGCAGGATCGCTTCCAGACAGGACCTGCTCCTGGGCTTAAAATGATAATGAGAGGAAGGGACTTGTTCCCACATACATCTAGAATGTTGTTCAGACACGTGAGGAAGAACTTATTGAAATTATTAACTGTCTCAGTTATCTATTAGTTATAAACATTCTGTATTTCTGCATTCATGAGATATTTAAGTCAAGATCCATTTTGGGTTTCAGTAAATGAATGGCAGACAAGTTACCCAACCCCACTTTGAAAATAAAGATGCTAAACCTTATTGCTTCAAAAACTGTTCTGAAGATATTAATGAGAATGAGCTTTCCTGGGGGTTTATATGACTTTCTCATGGAATTGCCTACAGGGATGTAGCTTTCCATAAAATGATGTAGGCAAATCCAAAATCCTATTAAAACATAAGGTCACGTTTGTTTTCATTTCATGTGACTGAAGAACCTCACAAAACGTTTGAGTCTGAAATTATACCAAAACACTTGAAAATAACGGTTGGTTTCCTACAACTTTAGGACTTATAATTATCTAGTACAACAGTAATTTTAAATTGGCAATACCTTGCAGAAGAGACAAAACCGGCACTGCAGCACGGTTGTGAACTTGACTTCTGAATCCCATTTTCCTCCCTTGGAAGGAAGTATATTTTGACTTGAAAATTGCATGTGGTGAGCAGCCATCCAGTCCCTGGGGAAGAGAAGTTTCCTCTACATGGGAGCTTGCTGGCATGTCTGCTTTGAAAAGAATTCCATTGTTTCACCTACCTCTGCAGAAAGAGCAAATCCCAATGCAAGAACATACTCATGAATTTGCCTTCTTGCTGTCTGCTTTCAGAACATTGCCTGTACAATTGCACCCAGTGAATCTGTGCCTATGTTAATGCTGTAATAGGTCTGTAATTACTGACGATCAAAGATTAACTAATTTTGTTTACAAGTATTCTGTATGGCTTTTTTCCTCGATTAAAATACAATTTAGAGTCTGGCTGGATTAGTGCAGTGGACAACAAAGGCAAAGAGTTTCACAGCTTAAGTATCTCAGATGTCCTATTCTACTTTATCTCTTCCGTATTTCTTTTTTAATCTACAATTTTCTTTAAATGGCACATCTGGTTACATTAAATCTGCTCAATTTGAGCAGTTAATTCAGTGTCTGCAAGCACTACCCAACTGCCCTTGCCAGGAAGAGAGCTGTTCACAGCACTGGCATCGCAAAATTCAGGCCTTTCTTACCACCACAGATGAGTCCAACAAGCAGAACTGTTCTTTCTTAGGGGGTTTGACATTTGTAGCTCATCTCTAGTAACCATCCCCTCCTTGGTGAGCTGCCACAGGCACCTTCAGGCACTCTAATTGAAGGGGGTGGTGGAGACAGCTCAGCCTATTCTTTCGTGCATTCCCTCACAACCAAAGTGCTTCACATTTGTCACCATTTCTACCCAGGGCTGCTTCAGGCAGTGGCCAGTTCCATGTGCCATATGCTGAACTAGGTCACTTCAACATCTGAGCTAACAGCTATAAGACACAGCTGACCCCTCTGGACCCCAGCTTGCTCACCTACACAGGCCCCAGGGTTACACCCCTTCAGCTCTTGTCCTTTTCCAAGGTCTTAATTTCTGCCAGGTCACCCCAAACATTAATTCTGATTGGGGATGAAGCTGCAGTTTACAAGATGCCAACGCTGCTGCTCAAGGCAATGTTGTCCTTCCTGACAGGCACCCTGTGTGTGGTGGGTTCCTGGTGGGAGGTGAAGGGCATAGTGTCCTGCTTCTGGACTAGGAATGAGCTTCCCTGCTGCTTAGCAGACATCTTACCAGATGCTTATGGTGAACAGCCATGAGGCATCCTGCAAACTGATTGCATTTCAAAGGATGACTTGGTTGTATTGTTCCGGTCATCCTGGAACAATTTCAGACTGGCTGCAGCTGTGTTTTTCCCCTCTGGGGAACACATCAACCAAAAATGGTCAAGTTGTGATGTCTTGGAGGATCTCCCAAGGAAGTCACCAGGATCCACCATGCACATACCCAGTCAGGCACTCCTCAGCCTGCACAGCTTCAGGGGAACAGCCTTGCTTCTGGTCCAGCACAAGTCCTTAACCTGAGAACTTGCCTGGATTCCTCTTCTTTACCATGAGAGATGCAGTGCTGTGTATGTAAACAGCTACCTTGTACCCTTTGCTAAAATCTCTTCTTTCATGTGACGCAGACATAAAGTTTAAGGCAGAAACAGCTCAGGGAAAGATGTGCTCAAGGCAAGTGCCAGGGGACAAAAAACACGAGGCAACCACATCCTTAAATACTGACATTGTTGTCCTGTGGGCTGATCCCAGTGGAGGAGAGCCTCCTTGCAGGACCAGCACCACCCAGCTCGCTCTCTAGTTCAGCACGTGAGATGTTTGACCTGGATCTGTCACCAGCAATGTTACTGCACTGCTGGAACTTCTTGTGACAGGACCAGCAGCAGCAACATAGTCACGGTCCTTGGAAAATTCCATAAATGCCAGAAATTTATGTCTCTTAAGAGTAGCTTGAAAGATGACAGTGGTCAACTGTGGAAACCCTCTGCTCGGGAGTGAGAAGGCAGCACAGAAGCTGAAGGACCATGTGTAGCACCAAAAACTAGTAGGATGTGTATCTGTGGTGATTTAAAGGTGATCTTCAGCAAGACAGATTGTGTCCAGAGCCAGGGGTCTGGGAATTAGGAGAGCTGGGTCTTGTTTTTCTGTCTTCACTCCAGAGCTTTTATCCAAGTAGAGATCCTGTCCCCAAATATCTGCAGGTCTTTTGCCATGTCGGAGCTTCCATTCCTCTTGTTCTGCAGAAATAGTTTCCCTCTTAGAAAAACAATGTGAAGCAGTATTATAATGGAAAAAGATGAATCATTTTCAACATTAACTATCCTAAAGCGCAGTGTTTAGCCCAGGGTTCATCTCCCTTCTGTGCAAGTCAACTCTGAAATCCTGATTAGCATTAGCATATCTAGTTAAGCCATCTTTAATGTCTGCCTGCCTGTGGCCATGTCTGTGTACCAGGGTTTGGGTGTTCTGAGACTGCCTGTGGCTCTAATACGTCTCCAAACTAATCTGATAACACAAGTTCCATGTGATGTCATCGCTGGTTCTGGACCACGGCAGACTGGGCAATTACAGAGTTAATGTAAAGCCCAGATGCCGACTCCGGGCCCAGCGGTGCTGCCCTCCCACTTGCTGCTGTCCCATGGTGCTGGGGCAGGGGGCTCCCTGCGCGGTGCCCTCAGTGAAGCAGAACCCCTCGATGTGCCACCCAGAGGTGCCCCGATGGGAAATCAGCACCAGGTCAGGCTCCCTGCACTGACGGAGACAGCAGATGCTGCCCGGGGGCTGCCCAGCTCTCCTCCATATGGTGCTGGCACATGCTGCACCTTAAAAGAAATAATGCTCCATGGATCCAGCCTAGATGTATGGCAAACAGACCAAATTCCACAGGTTTGGTAACGAGGGGGAGTGGGTTCAGGCCAGAACACAGCCCCGTGCTAGAGGGGAGAGGCAATGAAGTCAGTGCCGCCAGGGACATGGAGGAGCAGACAGGCTTGTAACATCCTTCAGCATACCACCATTTCCTCCAGCTACCTTCCATCTAGCATCAGCTCTGCTGCACTTAACTCTTGGCAGCCAACACAGCTGCATCCCTCTCCTTAAAGAAAACAAATCCCAACCCCCCTGTGAAGTCAAAGGCTTCCTGCAGACATACCACCTAGCTGATGCAGAACCAAGTATCTGACTTGCAGCAAGTACTTTTTATATCATGACAGTGGATTCTGACATACAGAAGAAAAGTGATGCCCCACAGTTGTCTGAATCATTGCTGCTTTTTACTTTTAAATACAGTAAATAAGAATAGATGCTCTGAAAACTCTTGTTTCTCGAGTCAGGATGTCAGTGAGCTATGAATAATGAAATAACAAAAATCCAAATGAATGGCTAAGACCCAGCAGAGGATTTTAACTCCTGAAGAGAAACAGCCTAAAGACCACACTCCAATAATCATCATCACTGCTAGCTCAAGCACTTCTTCCTGCTCGCCCTGTGCAGCAGACAGAAGGAGTCCAGCAGGCAGGACCCTGTGCTAGCACCCAGAGGTGCCATGTGCCGTCCCACCCTGTGCCACTGCCCTGGCCTCTGTCCAGCATCAGCCCTCGCTCCTATTGATCCTGGGAGAACTGGCAGATTTTCAGCCCCTCAGATGCCAAGTGACCTATCACAGCAATGATTTACTAATGCAATAGTGGCCTCTAGTAACATTATTCAGTGGGTAAAGAAAAATGCACTTCCCCTTCTCCTTCCATAAATGCGTAATTAGTTCATGCTCCAGTTTTCGTTCTGTTGAGATTAGAGCGTGTTCTTGCAGAACACAGACATTTCCTCGTGCACACACACATCTTGGTTGTAGTTTGATGCGTTGTTTTCCTGACTCTTTTTCAGACTGCTCTAATATTAAACTCTCTCATGCTGTTGGAAAAAGCTTAATTTATCTGAACGCAAACAACTGGCAATGCCTTAAGCTGTTCACTGTTTCCTTTTTCTTGATACCAGAAGCTTTTCCCCTCCTGCAACTTGCTCTGAAGCTTTCCTCACCCCTTCTTTAAACTGCTCTTCAACATTATATTATTTATGAATAAAGGTCACCCCGTGAGGAAATGGCACATCTACTAGAAAACAATGTGCACTTTCTAAATTTGAACCGAGTCGTTTCCGTTCTTTGATTTAAGTTTAGTTACTTCCTGTGGTTTCTTGTCCTACGCCGCTGCTGAATCTTTGGATTGACTCCAGGGTAAATTGCACTCTTTCAATGAAATTAGAAACTGCGGCAGCAGCGGCTGAGCCAGCGTAGCTGGTAAACAGCGCTTGAGCCGAGCGTTAGTCCACTTGGTGTTCTGAAGAACTGTGCTTCACTACCTGCACGAGGTGACGGATCAAGTCTGACCCGTGCGTGCGCTCTCCCCGCTCGCTCCTGCCCTGGTTTGCACCCAGACAAGCTGAGCGAGAACTTCCACCTCCTGCAGGAAGGCTGAAAGCAGCCTCTGAGACCAGCGGCTCCCAATGGAGACGGGACATTTCCCCATCCAAGCCAAGCCACCCTCCCGCGGGCAGATTCGGGGTTAGCAGGATGAGTGCTCACCCCACGCTCCAAAGCATCTTTGTACCAGGCCAGCACTCCCGTGAGCCACAGTTTTGTATCAGGGCTTTTAGGGATCAGGGTCAGCGGAGAAAAAACCCCAGACCTTAGACAAGTCACTTCGGGCCGGTTGCTGACAAAAGTGCGTGTGAATATACAGCAGTAACCCTAAGATGTGCTTTCCCCCTGAAAAAATGAGACACCGGCGCTTAAGGGCCCTGCAGCAGTGGTAGCCCTCTTAGGACCAGAGGAGCTGTGTATGCCCAAGGTTAGGGAGGGGAACACAGCAGCAAAGGAGGACAGATGCATTTTGTACACGGGCAAGTGCTCTGATGCCATTCTGAGTTTACCCTAGAAGACTTTCTGCATAATAATCAGCCTCAGTAAAGAGCCCTGTTTGATCGGGGGTTGCAGGGTAGAATCACAGAATGGTTTTGGTTGGAAGGGACCTTAAAGCTCCTCCAGTTCCAACCCCCTGCCATGGGCAAGGGCACTTTCCACTAGACAAGGTTGTTCAAGGCCCTCAAAATTAATTCTATAACAATGCGCTCTTTCTCTCCCCTACCCCTTTTCTTTCTCCTTTCCTTCCCCCAGAATACTTAAGAACAGATTTTTCACCAGTAATCAGACTGCTTGATCCATGGAGCCCCGGATTCCCCACAACATCACCGTTGTCCCCAACTCTGTGATGGTCCAGCCCTTGCTGGACAGTCGGATCCCCTATGGGCGCCTGCAGCACCCACTCACCATCCTGCCGATTGACCAGATGAAGACCACTCACATAGAGAACGATTACACTGACAACCCCACCGCTGCCCAGCTGGCAGCCCAGAAGCGGCCCCGAGGCCCCCATGAACTGGTTCTGACCAACCAGCACCCGCAGCGCTGCGAGCAGGATGTCACCCACCCCTGGATCTCGTTCAGCGGGCGCCCCAGCTCCATCAGTAGCAGCAGCAGCACTTCATCAGACCAAAGGCTCTTGGACCACATGGCCCCAGCACCCGTGGCAGAACAGTCCTCCCCCAGAGCAGTTCGCATTCAGCCCAAGGTGATTAACTGCAAACCCCTGGACCTGAAGGAACCTGTGTCTCAGGAACTGGACAAGCACTTTCTGCTGTGCGAAGCCTGTGGGAAATGCAAATGTAAGGAGTGTGCGCTGCCCCGGACGCTGCCTTCCTGCTGGGTGTGCAACCAGGAGTGCCTCTGCTCAGCACAGAACCTGGTCAACTACTCCACCTGCATGTGTCTTGTCAAGGGCGTCTTCTACCACTGCACCAACGAGGACGACGAGGGCACATGTGCCGACCACCCCTGCTCCTGCTCCCACTCTAACTGCTGTGCCCGCTGGTCCTTCATGAGCGCCCTCTCCCTGGTGCTCCCCTGCTTGCTCTGCTACCTGCCAGCCACCGGCTGCGTCAAGCTGTCCCAGAGATGCTACGACCAAGTGAGCCGGCCCGGATGCAGATGTAAAAACACAAACAGTGTCATTTGCAAGGCATTGCCCGAGAGCAAAGGAAACAGGCCAGAAAAGCCCTTTTGATAGTTTGGGAGAATGGGGAGTGGGAGGACACTTCACAGTGGCGTTGGCTCTCTTTAATAACCTGTGTTCCGAGGATAACGTTAGTCTTTTGCCTTCAGAGAAAGCAGAAGCAACTATTTCCACAAACTGAAGCACTTTGGGTTATTCAGGGTTTTGGAACTGGTCAGAGTTTAAGTAGACGGGGCCAAAGGAGGAATCTTAATAATGTAGAGTGAAGGCTGAAAACCTGCGTATCTCACGAAGTACAGCTGCTTAAAACCTCCTGGTTTGGATGGACGGCTGCTCACCATGCCTGCACACCACAAGAACCATTAACTGCTCACTTGGCAGGCACGGCTGCACAAGCAATACCCGTTCCCAGCTGCAAAAAGCTGCATTGGGTTCATATCCAGGGTGGGCTTCTCGGTTTTGCTTTCCTTCCAAACTGATTTGCTACCAGCAGCCTGTTGAAGGTGATGGGTTAAGTCCCTCTGTCCTCCTTCCCCACCTGCACCCTGTTAGAAGGGCCCATTGCACACAAAGTGCACGTTTCTCAACAGCTTTCCATGTCCCTCAAAGATCTGGAACCACAAGGAAAGATACGGTTCATTTGTTTAAGGCATGTTGCTCTCTGAACCCACCTGGCCACACCGATTCGGACCCTCTTTGTAAAGCAAGACAAGAGGAAGAACAGCAGCAGGAGGTGCTCAGGCCATTGTACCAGCACTGTCTCGTTCTGCCTGCAAACTGATCTGTAGGTTTCACTCAACGGAACATTAATTTTACATCACTAGTACAAACCTGCTCCAGGAGGATGTTGGTCGAATCCCATCTCCCAGTGCACGTGCTTGCTCCCCGGTGCTGGATTTTAACTCATGCCACAAAGTGAAGACGTTCAGTGTTTCTTTCTCTAAACCTCTTAAGCTCTGTTGAGAAGTCACAAAAACCTACACGTACAGTACACCTAGGTGTATTTTTATAGGGATACCAATCCAGTACCTCCTCTCCTGGAACAAGCTCCTCTTTGCTCATTAAATAGTAAGATTTTTGATTTCTGTGTCTTGGGGATGAATGGCATTTGCTTGGAGTAGAGCCATTCCCCATCTCTATTGCTGCTGTTCGACTTCCGCCTCCTCTGTACAAAACCGTGTCTTTTTAAATGTACAGAATGCTTTTCATGTTTATTTTCATGTTAACAAACACTAAGGAAAGCCAGGGAGGGAAGAGAGGCTATTTAAAGAACGTGCCCATGGTTTTCAGTAAGCGAATATCATCGCTTTGCCCGTGCACTCATCCTAGGGCTGGTTCTGCATTCCCTTAGGATGCGGTAACCCCCGAAGATGCAGTAACCCCTTTCTCTTGACAACTACAAGGTGCTAAATAAAAATCTCTGTCCAGACATGCAACACTCAGAAGTGGGCAGGTACTTGTTGCATGCAGAAATCTGATCTAGTCTTTTTCTTTTTAATCAGAGGAAGTTTCCTCAGTAAATGCACAGCAGCGACAGTGAAATGTCATCTCCAATTAGATAAGCAATAGGCAGAGCTCATGTAGCATTTCCAGGAATCCCATTGACTTGGTTGCAATACAGTTGCTGTGTAAGGTTTGGCAGGAACATACTGATGAGACTTCTGGTGTCTTTTGGTTTTGGAATTCATTCAGCCTGGATGTGTTGGGGTTTAGTTAAGCTTAATTGTAGATATTTATTGAATGGGAGATTTTAAAAAAGTCAGACGTCCTGTATTTATAACACCTGCTAGCTTGTATGTGATAAATCACAGAAAAAGGGATGCCACCCTGTCACCAGATACCAATTCCTACAGTTTATCCTCATGCTGACACCTCTGGGGATACCGGGAAGAAGGAAGCAGGTGGGGATCCAGAACTGTATTGATTATCTTGCACAAACTGGAGGGGAAGAGATAAAAGGAAAACCAACCCCAGGCTAGCTGAACTGTTGGTTGAATGTATAAGACATTGTATTTAATAAGAGAAATCATTTTGCTAAGGTGCAAACAGACTAGAAAATGCTGCCCTCCTCTATTGGGACCATACAGTATCCAAATGGCCTCCACCAGTGGTTGTTTTGCCTTTTTGACCCTCTGTCCCTGGCTGTTCCTGGGGGACCTGTGCTGAAAACCTGCAATAGCAAAGCCCATGGCTTAGATGCATGGTCCTTGCAAGCAAACACAACGCTGGAGTGGTCGCCACTGTGCCAATCTACACTCATGTACATACACCCAGCAATCCTGTATGGATTTACATTCATTGTACATAGCTGTAAACTATTTCTCTGTTGGTTTCTTTTAATATACAAGTCCTGTAAGCTGGTCCCATGCTGGGAGACTGTAAAGCATTAGTGGATGTGTTAGAGCAGTGGTAAATGTAGCAGAGTGACCCTCTCTCTTCTCCTCAGCCTCCCAGCCCCGTGGTCAGACCCTGCTCCATCAGCTCATAGTCCAAGGCAAAGCAAGGAAGTGCTGAGCTCCTCAGAGAGCACTGGGAAAGGTTCGGGGTCAGCCAAGGCGGGGGCTCTGCTGGAGGGTACGTCTCCAGTCGAGGAGAGTTATTCCCTCTCTTCCCTCCTCCCAACGCCTCCTTTCTCCCATCCCCTTTTTAAGGTACTTGGGTCTCCTGCCACCCCCTGAGACATACCATGGGCACTGTGAACCCCCGCTCTGGCCATCCTCCTGCAG
>NW_009933207.1:378-698 GCF_000696875.1 Nestor notabilis | reverse complement strand
AGCTACTGACGGCCACAACCCTGCCACAACGCTTTTGGCCTCCGGCTGTGTCAGTGCAGTGGGATGACAAAGGCAAGCGGGGAGGTGAGGGCAGGTTCCCACGGGACAGGCACTGCCCCACTGCAGAGTGGCTCAGGAGGAGGAGGAGGATGGCCGGGCACTTAGGCTTTACCACCTTGACCTGCCCATTGCTGTACCAGGTTCATTGCCAGGTTTTGTCCCCTGCCCACACACACAGGCAAAAAGGGGTGACTTTATGGGCAACGCCACATCGCATCCCTGGCTGGAGCTCATTGCCAGCAGAGTGGCTTCAACAGACA
>NW_009933207.1:0-275 GCF_000696875.1 Nestor notabilis | reverse complement strand
CTTTCCCACCGGACAAACCCTCACCCTTTCCCAGCATTGGGCATTCCCCTTCCCCTCCTACACTGATAAAGGTTCCCTCTTCTCCTGTTACCACCCCACTACATATACACCCTGAGAAGTTACCACAGAAGGTTTTCTTTGTATAGAATATTTATTTTGAAGCTCTATTTTAATAGTATTTATTTTAGAAAGTCTACTATTGTAAGAGTTCTTCTGTTTGTGAAGAAAAACAAGTACTGATGAATGTACTGATCTAGAAATTATATATATATATA
>NW_009933206.1:0-23240 GCF_000696875.1 Nestor notabilis | reverse complement strand
TCCCTCCCCCCGCTCCGAAACTCTTAGCACGGAGCAACCGCGCCGAGATCGAGCCTGACTTCGTTTAAAAGGGCTGCCGCTACAGAGGCAGTGCTGCCGAAAGAAACGAGAATAAGTAACTGTTGTAAAAATGTCTTATGCATAAGCGCTGAGGATGCTCTGGGGGAGCAGGGTTCAGGACAGGCAGTGCTTTCCCTGCCGGAAGGCTTCCTTGTTCTACTGCAGATCCATCACCAGGATACTCCTGACACACTTAGTCCCACAGAATCGCCACTCAGCAAAATGTACGACCAGCTCGTTTTCTTCTCTAGCAGCCTATCTCCCCCTCTCGGGTAACCCACTGATTTACTCCGTGAATTGGGGAGCACTTCCCTTAAATCCAGCTACTCCCATAGGCAGCAAAGAGTTGAAAATCTGCTACACAGAACTTTTTCAGAAAGGAAACATCTGACTGAACCTGCAGTAGTGACAGTATTAACACTCACGAAAGCAAGATCCATTTGTCATCTTTGCCCTAAATTCCCTGTGCGCTTGATCTCTGTATGTGCCATTTTCTTATCTGTGGAACAGGCCAGCCTGTCTCTGCTTTCCTTCTCTCATCCTCTGCCTGCCTTATGATTTTGACTGTAAGCTCCCAGAGCTAAGCAAGAAGATGGCTGGCTAACATTTCTTAAAAGGCTTGCCCCAGCAGAGAATTAACCAAGATGAAAACAGTTTTCTTGCATGAAGCATCTTGCCAGTCTCAGCACAAATCAAGAGATGTAGGCACCAATTAATTAAAGAACAAATTAGTAAAAGTAAAACGAGCTGGTTCTGCACATAGCCTGAGCAGGTCACCCTCACAAACCACCCTTTAATTCTGTTAATTTACAAACTGCAAAGCTAGAGTCTAATTATTTCCCTTCATTTCCTCCACAAACTATAAATATACTGGGTGTACCTGGTGCAAGCTTTAGAGAGAAATAACTTGAGCACAAAATAAAAGAGTAATAACTCCTGCACCATTTGTTTCAACAACTTTGGATGACTTAAAGCTTTTCCACTATTTAGTTTCCCTACTTCTAAGAACAGAGATACTTCATAGCCACAATGGAGCTCACTCTCCTGCTCTTCCTTCCTGCTTTCCTGCATGGTATAAGCTCTGTCACTGGAAAGGAGTCCTCCTTTCCTAGGACATAAAGATGGTCACGGGTCACTCAGTCTGAGTTTCCAAGACATCACTTATTTCTCCTATGGCATCAAATAGTTCTGCCTCTAATCATCCTGATCTTTATAGCAACTAGACCAGTTTGGCAATGGAAACCCAAAGGCGATTCAAGTATTTCCTATGTCCCCTGTCAATATACAGAAATACCTATGTTCAAAGCTCCATATTAAATGGTAAAAAGAAAACCTTACAGCTCTGTACACTCATTATGTTGAAACACTGTCAAGTCAGACAACTGCTATTTAACAGGGGTGCCCTCAGTATTGCAGCCATGTAAGAGAGGCCATTTTGGCTTATTTACTGTAAACTAGACATCTGAAGGCTCAAAAGCAGCTCACTTACTGCTATCTGGATAAGAAAAGGGATAGAAATCACTAGATTTCACCTTTTCTTAAGGCAAGAAATCATAAATTCGCAAGAGAATGCAGTCCTAAATATGGGTGGAATAATTTGTAAAGCCAAGGTCTGCAGTAGGAGGGAGAGTTTCTAAGTGCTGCTTTTAAATAAAAAATAATAAACATCACAGCGAGTATGCACAGATGCAGAAAAACACATGGGGAAGGCAGAGGTCCCACGCGACCCTTACAATAAAAGGTACTTCTACCCCAGCCTCCTTTCACCACCATCCCTTAGCACCCCTCACTGAAATGAAAACTTTTCAAATGCATGTTAGCGTAAAATTTAGCTCTCAAATCCTTGCTGCTGTTCTTTCTCACACTAATATCATCAGCTAATTAGAAACAGTGTCATTTGGGATACAGACATTACACATCTCCAGAATCGTTACTTTATGAAATCTTCCACACTAGGAAACCCAGTCAGTCACTCCCTAAACGGGAAAACCTTGAGATAGCAACACTACACCAGCAGGCTTGGATGACATGCTTCTATGATGGATAAGACCCTCCAGGGGATCTGGGGAAAAGCAGTAATAAAAAGAGAAGAGCTGATGTACTCTACTTTTGCCCATCCCTGGTGTAAAGTGGATGAGAAGGGCAGAGACATGCTGGGACCCCTATCAATGTTCAAGCCATTACGATAAAGTAATATGTACATGAACTAAGAAGGACAAACATCAGAAGCACTGTTACTGGGCCATTATGTCCACAATGGTGACTCATGGGGCAGGTGGATTACAGGTTTCACAAAACTGTTTGTTAATGACTGAGCCCAAAAAAACAGCCTAGACCTAGTGACCTTTGTTGACCTCAGTTTTCCATCTATTACTCCAACCGCATCTATATTCCCATGCGTATCCCCATTCTGTGGCCAATTCATATTGATTGCTGCACAGGAGAAGGTAAACACTGTACAGTGTTGCCAGAAAAGGTTCAATTTGTAACGATTCTGGTGGCATGCTACCATTTACATCGCAACAACTCTGTCCCTGCTGCTCTGATTTGAGGGCTCGTAACACTTTGACACCTCCAACCAAAACCATGTCCTTGAAAGAGGATAGGCAGCATTCCAACCCTGTCAGATGAGCTCTCCAGGCAGCAAACTGTAAAAGGGTCGGGCATCAGCAGAAAAGCTGTTAAACTGCGTTACCCCTCATACCCTCATACCCACCTCATCGAGGCTTCAGCTACCATCTGAAGAGACATACCTACACCACACCTACACTTCCTACCTCACCCTGCACATGCAGTCACCACATGTCCTGTACCTCACTCCTGCCTCTCGTAGACAAATCTACTCCCAGTTCCCCCATCTGTTCTCACTGCAGTGACCAGCACTCCCCACACACCATCTTGCAGGGCAGGCAAGGCTGAAGTGAGCTTTGTCGGTGTGCTGTGAGCTCAAGTGGTGATAACATGTCAAAACACATTATCCATATACTGAGGATCCCTAAAGGGCATGCCTGTCCCCATGGTTTCACTGAGAGCTGCTTTACAGGGCCCTTCAGTCCCCTGCTCACCTCTGGCTCCTTTTTCAGCGCACCATGTTTTTCCAGACCCAGCTGCTGCTTTCCTTGTTCCATGCCCAGCGCTTCCCCTCCTCATGCCTTGCTTGTGTGGCATCTCTAGACCCAAAGGAACCATCAACTGAAAGCAACTGGTATCAGGCCTTCCTTTTATCCATTTTGAATACTGCTTTCTCTTCCTGCTCCATGATTTAACTCTCATGATCACGAAATACCAGCCCCTTCAGGTCACACAAAATACAGCCACTAACCTCATTAATTAGTCTCTTTAGTGCTTTAATGGTTGCACTGGCTTTCTCTCTACTAATGCCTCTTGTCACTACCTTCAAAACTCTGCATACCACCATCCTCCTAATGAAATAACCCGCTTTGCATTAACTTCAGTAGCCTGCGAGCATCTCATAAAAACTGTTAAGTGATCCATGAAATAAAATAAACTCTAAAAAATCATGCTGTTACTGAAATATACTATATAAATACAGGGCATGTATGTGACAGCTGCCCCTGTTCCGCAACAGGAGTGTGTGCAAAGGCATGCCCATGAGAGGTTTTAAGTCTTTCAGAGCAGTTTCAGGCAACAGAATGTTGAAGATCAAATATTACTACAAGAGTGGGAGCTTTTTGTTGTTATTAACTTTGCTCCACACTGCAGCTAAGGGTGCTCAATTGATAAATACACTCTAAATGCTTAACTTTTTAATTTCATGTACATACAGACATCACCACATAAAAGCATTAATCCAAACCGTTTGGCACTACCTGTCTCCTTCTTCTGCAACATGCCTAGCGAGCAATTCCTTCTCTCCCCCTCAGTGCACTCTGCAGCTACTGTTTGGTTACATTTGATTCAGCGATGCAAGCTTTGTAAAAACTGTACCTGTTCCACAGACTAAGAGAAACATTGCCTCTTCTGACTGGAGGGTGAACCCAAGTTCAGGGCCAGGCTGGCTGTTCTGACTCGGAGGGGAAAAAAAAAAGGCCAACTCGTGACCGAGTCTTTGATTTGTTTGCTTTTGTATATTCATTGCATGAATATAAATGACTAAAAGTGCAAGGCAAAAGAGAGTGAGAATATATTTTTAACTTGACAGCCTTGCGCTGCTGTAGGTCTGCAGTCTCTGCTCAGCCCTGGCCAGTGCTGTTTAGTATCTTCATCAAAGGCAGAGTCAGTGGGATTGAGTGCGCCATCAGCAGCTTTGCAGGTAATACCAAGCTGGGTGGTGTGCTTGAAATGCTTGAGGAACAGGATGCATTCAGAGGGATGTGAGCAAGCTCAAGAAGTGGGCCCATGTGAACCTCATGAGGTTAATCAATGTCAAAAGTGAAAAGTCCTGCACCTGGGTCAGGGCACTTGCCAGTATCAATACAGGCTGGAGGCTGAAGAGATTGAGAACAGTCTTGAGGAGGACTTTGTGGGTACTAGTGGATGCAAAACTGGATGTGAGCTAATAGTGTGTGCTTGCAGCCCAGAAAGCCAACCATATCCCGGGACGCATCAAAGCAAGTGTGGCCAGCAGGTCAAAGGAGGTGATTCTGCTCCCAGGAGACCCCACCTGGAGGACTACTCCAGCTCTGGAGTTCTCAGTGTAAGAAAGACATGGACCTATTGGAGCAGAGGGCCACAAAAATGGTCAGAGACAGGGAACACCTCTCCTATGAAGAAAGGCTGAGAGAGTTGGGGTTGTTCAGCCTGGAAAAGAGAAGGCTCCATGAAGACCTTATTGTGGGCTTCCAGTACTTGAACAGATGGGGACAGACTTCTTAATAGGGCCTGAAGAGACAGGACAAGGGGTAATGGTTTTAAACTAAAAGAGGGGAGATTCAGACTAGATATAAAGAAGAAATTTTTTATGATGAGGGTGGTGAAACACTAACAGCTTGCCCAGAGAGGTGGTGGATCCTTGGAAACATTCAAGGTCAGGTTGGATGAGAGTCCGAGCAACCTGACCTAGTTGCAGATATCCCTGCTTATTGCAGGGGGGGGTTGGACTAGGTGGCTTTTAAAGATCCCTTCCAACCCAAACCATTCTAAGATTCTATGAATTATGACTGAAGGACCTAGAGGTTGAGCCAGGACTGTACCATTACTCTCTACATCTCCATCTACAGGCTAAGCAATGCTCAAACCTGGTGACAGTGTCCCTGCATGTCAACCCACTTTCTGACAGCCCACACAGAACAAGGCAGCAGCAACCAAAGGACTTCCTCTCTAAATCCTGCTCTGCGCTAAAAAATTTTGTAGCTTAAAGAGCCTGTGCTATCACATGTGGCCAAAGGCTTTAAGAGATGTACAAGTGGGTCAGACTATGAGCCATAAAACCAGTTCCTGAACCAAAACCAAGACATATCAAAGAAACAGGTAAATCAAATAACCGCCAGCCCTAGTTGGGGCAGCAGGTCCTCCAGCTCAAGGAGTATTACACCATGGAGTTCTAAGCTATGGATTTCTCAAGAACCTCTCATTGTAGAATTTTTTTATTTTTTTTTTTTAACAAGCCAAACTTAAAGGATCATGTTAAACTGAAACCTTAAATTACCACATACATAGGAAGATCATGTCTTCCCTCTTATTTCCAAAGTCCTTGCTCATCCATTAGCTATTTCAGATATGTAAAAGGCTATATTTGCTGGGAAGGGGTTAAGCCCTGGATTTCATGGGTTAGAGACTGATGTTCTAGAGATTTCATCAGCTAACACGAAGATCTATTGATATTCACAGTTGTACCTGCAACTCCTTTAAAGATTTACTTATGCCTCGAACACAACTTCGAAAAAATATCCCAGGCAGAAGTAATTTCACTCATACAGCAGACTTCAAGGTTTGGGTTTGGTTTATTTTTTTCATTTTCTTTCTTTTTTTCTTTATAAATAAGGAAATTTGCATGGAAAAAAAAGGACCTTCAATACTTAATAGCTCATCTCCTTCTGCTCACATGCCACCTGAAGTCATGATCTTTGCTTTATGGCACAATTAGTTGCTATGGAAAGAATGTAATCAGAAACACAAAGAAAATACTTTGCGTATGATTAGCAATGCTCTTTATTTAAGCCTGTGCACAAGTTAATTGTGCAGAAAACCTCACTGCTTTTTATGTGCTCTCATCTGCATAATGGTTCTCATCACCTCTGCCCATGTATTCAGACATGCTGGTATTGGTACATGCACTACTTGCACTGGAGGCATTTCCTTCACCCATATTTGAGCACCTACATGTTCAAACAGCAATGAGCGCATAAATGCATGCAAAAGAGCTAGTGCCAAGTCAGGGTTAGAAAAAACTCAACAAACTCTTTAAAAAATTACTTGGGTTGGGCCCCAAACCCCTGTGCACCAGAGAGCTCCCTTGGCACTTGTGCTTTCTGGGCTTTTGTCATCCTATTCTTCACTAAGGTTTTCTTTTTTCCAATAATAAAAATTTTAGGTAAAGATATTCCCTGTTTCCACTGCATATTTAAGTCCTGGATAGAGAGGATTAGTGCTGCAGATGAAAGACAAGCAGTGTCAGTCACTGAACTCCTGGAGAAGCACAAGCCCTGTTCCTCTGCCAATGCCCTCAGTAATAAAGAGTGAAAGAAGAGAAATAAAGATTCCATCTGACACCCCATACAAGATGACTTGTAGCCCAAAGAAAATCTTTGTCAAGACCCACTTTGCAGTGTCAGCAGGTCTTAGCAGCACAAATGCAATTTATGTGCTAGTTTTCTTAAAATCAGGTTACTTTCTCTAACCTGAGAGAAGCTGACGTTCAAAGAAATACCACTTCAAACACATACATGGTACTCAAGATCTGTCAAGTATGAAGCAATCAGACACAAAAATCTTTAAACTACACAAGCAAGTATTTTAAAGCAGAAGCAAACAAAACAAAACAATGACTTAGAAAATTTCAAAGATTCATTAATGTTCCCTAACTAGTGTCTGCCTTTTAACACCTTCACGGATTCTTTTCCTTGAAGATCCAAAATGGATTCTCGTCTTGTCTTTCATTCCTAAAAGCAGGGCTCAGGTTTTACAACTATATGAGCACGAAAGCAAGTTCATATAACCATATTTCATCCCCATTTCCAAAGCAATGAAGGCCCAGCAGCATTCCCTGACCTCACTGGGATCCATGTGCTCAGCATTTTTGAGAATCAGGTCACAGAGAGCCTATTTCAGCAAAGTACTCAACCACAGTTTTCACTGCATTGAGATATTCTTGTAAGCACACCCTTAAATGCTCTCGTGAGTGGGATTGTACATATACATGAGAAATGCAGTGTTTAAAAGGCTGCAGATTGAGTTGGACTCTGTATACTGCTGCTGTAGCGGAAGGAATTGCTCCCTGAGCACACATCTTTGAGGCTACTGCTTTGCAGAGATACTTGCAGAGCTGGCTGGGAGGTGCCCTCAGCCAAAACAAGCAAAGTTAGTTCAGGTGATTTGAAATGGGGCAAGGAGCTCTCCTACCAGCAACTCAGTCAACAGATGTGAGCAAGCACACAAAGGCCTCAGGGCAGGATGGAGAAGTGGTCTACCCTGCAGCACTGCTGGATCTGTCTTCCTCCTCATAGCTGAAAGACCTCAATTTGCTCCTAGCTCCCTCAGGCTCCTTCCAAAATCCTGGCTGAAAGACAAATACGCTTCTTTTTCCACAAAAGGGCTGAAAATAACCTCCCTAAGGGAGCAATAGATGTCCTTTTCATCTCGAAAGATAACTTCTTGGTATAAGCAAACAGGCATTATTTCTTACGAGACGGAAGTTCTGTCAACACCAACTCAACGCATTTCTTACAGTGCAAGCTGTGCTGGAGAAAGCTCAAAATTAACTCAAGTATTAAAGAACATGTAACAAATTAAAAGAGTATTTGAAAGGAATAACAAATAAAAACACTAGATTATGATTAAATATTGATATTAAAATGCAATGGACCTGTACAAAGAAAATGCAACTGACCACATGTATTTTTATATATTATGTTATCAGCTATTATCCCTTTTCTTGACACTGTAAAGAATCACAGGGCTTATATCATTTCACATAATAAAAGTAAACAGCAGCAGATCTCTTATTCCTGACATCTCTGTAACCATTCAGGCAAAAAAGAGAGGAGCATCTGCTATCAAAAAATAAAGAAAGAAATTCTGGGTAGGAGCACAAGCTTTGCCTTTCGGCTTTGCCATTTTGAGCATTCATAACAGTGAACAGTCAAAAATAACTTCAGGAGTGCTACCAGCAGACATGTTTTAAACAATAATTTTTGAACAGATAACACATACAGGTAAACAATTTAGAACAACAGCCTAGGATTTACACTCCTAAAAAACATGTTAGTCAGTATAATAGTTATAATGCTTGAAATAAAAATGCTCTTTTGGAAGAAAAAGTACCACCTGCTCTGGAAACCATATATCTGTATTTACAGATTTATTTAGTGTTAACATCACTACAATCTGGCTCTTTTTATATTTCATTATCAAAATCTGTAAATAAGCTCATTTCCCTAAGGAAGGATACATCTACACAGAAAGAAGAGGCATCTGTATTTTAAGGCAGCACAAGTATGATTCCCTTTTTGCAAAACATACCTAAATTCAGTTACCAAAGATAATACAGAGGCCCTAATGTGAGTCGTCTAATCATGGGGCTTTGTTTGGACATGAATAAAGACATAACTTAGAGCTTTAATAACATAAAATGAAAGAGGAGCTGAAATTTAGATGTCCTCATTGAAAATATACTTCCAAAGTATCTGTTTAGTCTTTAAAGTCATCACCCATTTTGCACACTGGGTAAGATTCCAGATTTAATAAAACTGAATTTGTGCCTAAATTTCACCTGAGCAGTGTTTCCTATTGGTTTGCAGTTGGCTTTCAGATATTCCTATGCTCTAGGAAATACTTGGCACAGGACATTTGCAAAATTTAATCCTGCTAAATCTAAGCCCTACCATACATTGAACTCTTAAAAATACAAGGTCAACCTCTTCTGTAGTCCGACCTCCAAGTAATTTGTTTACTGTGTTATATTTATGGGTATTTTTATGAAGGGCAGATTTATACACTAAAAATGATTTCTGCATCAGATCACCAAGAAGCCAACTGAAAAGTGATTAGGATATCTATTGCATGATGGTTTTCAGAATGGCAGGGAAAGTAGAAAGAAGAGCCAGCCCTCCTGATTTCTGTGTTCTGCATTTCTGCCTTCAGACGGGATTTCTTAGTTGGTGGGGAAAGAAGACCTCCTTAGGAACATATTTTACACATATTTCCACCTATCTGATGACCATATTACGTTTCTGCATAGCTCTGATATTGCTAATGATATTTCTCTCAAATAATGCATAATTATGAGCCTATAAAACTTTAATTAAGATGCTTTATAGCCTTTTATAATTGTCACCAAAACCTATGCTGTAGGGTAAAGTGTACTTTTAATTTCTATTTGTTATGTTTACACTCTGCAAAGAGATTCATTACAGTAACAGCTAGTTATTATTTCTTAGAAGACTACACAAATCTCTTGTTAGAAGTCAGGATAAAACAAACAATTATTCATGTTTGCTTCCATTTTGCTTGGAAGTAGAAACGCTAAACAAACTAACACAACTGTAAAAATTCCTACAGGGGTCAAACACTACAAAGCTAAAACCATACCTCTGTTGCTTTCCACATCCCAAGAATCAAGATGCTGAAAGTATTTGCAAGAGCAAAACGTTAAAATACCCAGAAGACAATTATACTCACTGCCTGGCTCAAACAGCATACTATGTTTGGAGCCTGATCCAAAACACACTGAAAGCATTGCAAGGTTCTCTTCCAACCTCAACACCTCAAAAGCCTAACTGCTTTCACTCCAGGCAAATCTCAGAGCAAGCTTCTCTCCTCACTGATGCCTGGACATCATTGTGAGCAGGACTGCTGTAAATTGGTCACACTCAGATGAGATGGCATTCAATTTTTTTACACGAGACAGGCAGGAGGGTTGAATCCAGGACTCCCTTCACTACTGTGGAATGGGATTTCTTCACTGCGTTTAAGACAGGATAGGTATGACAGGATAGATGTAACAGGGCATTAAATCTCCAAGAACTGGGAAGGAGAAGGGCTGACATCCTCACCAGAGCCTGTGAGAGCTCCCTGCTGGCCTGCCAGCTCTGTGGGTCAGACAAGTGGTCCCAAAGGCATTCTGCATGCTTACTCTTTCAGCCAGGTCTCAGACCCTGTCCTACAGTGAAATGTGCAGCATCTTTCTTGCCTCACAAAATAACCATGAGAAGAATCTCAACAGAAACATACCCCTTTCAGAGAAATTTTTTTAATGCAACCCAAAAGAAACAGACAAAGATAAGCTTATCAAGCAACTGGAACTATAAAACCACAAGCGCTAGCAGTGTGAAAGTCCCCTGGCGTGGCCCAGCGAGGGTGCACATTCTCTGCTCCTCTATCCCTTGTGAAACGAGCAGGACTCACACTGCTCCAGTGCACCGCATCTGGCAGTCTGATGGCAGGTAGTAGCTCCACTATGAGTCCTGACATAATCCTGGCCTGGTCTTAGCTGCTCCTCCAACAGCAAACTCCCCTAGAAAAGGAATCAAGCCAAAGTTGGCTTTGGCAAGACAGAGGTGCAAATCTGATTTTTCTTCATGGAGTAAATTACAGATCCTGCAAATTCATGCAGCTGGAAGCTGACAGCTTCAGATGAGAGGAATTTATCATTATTATTTTAGTATGAGAGCAGCTCACTGATTGCAGCTTGACAACTTGAGTTAATTAGCTGATGAAGGGTCTGATGCAAACTGGCTGGCTTCACATCTGTTGGACGATGACACAATCAGCGGAATAAAATCCATACTTAAAAGGTCTTTGGTCTTTCTAATCCTAAACTACAAATCACAAAATCCATATAGCAAAACCAGCAGATCAGAGTAATTACACAAGAGATTCCCCTTTCTCTGGTCCCTGGGACAGCCTGGTCTCTGCTGCCAATTGAAGCTCATAAACAGACAGACATGACTTCAAAAGCATCTTCTTTTCTTCCCAGAGTCCCAGTGGTTCTCAATAATAAGGTAACTGGTTTGACCTCAACCTGGCAATGTTCCCCTACGGCTGCTTTGCCCAGCAGAGAAATACTAACTTGCAGGTTTTCCTCTGCTCCTGCCAAACAGCAGGATGTACCCATATTGTCAAACAGATTATGTCAAGATCATCTGACCCCCTCCATCAGGTAAATGTGCAGAGCCCTTTTGTGCCCAAGTTTGCAAAATGGAAAGGTTTCTACTAACAGCTAAAATAATATGTGAAACCATAATGTCCCATGTTCCTGAGAAATGGTGGAGAAACACAAATTGTAGGAAAGCTGTCTGGGAAGTGATCTACATGGGACTGGAGCCACTGAAAGCCACTAAGCAGTGAGGGACAGGGGAAGAACACTGCCTCCTGGGAACATGAACAGGTCATTGCTGGTAGATTGGGAGCCTGGCATCAGTGGGAGCTACTGAAGCTATGCAGCCAGCCTTCTGCCTGGCTCCACCTGTAATCGGCGGCACAACTATCAATCTCTCTGTGGCCCTAGTTCTTAGCACACAGAAAAGCATTATTTTCCTCTGCCTTTCATATCCACATTTTGCACTTTCCAGTGCACAGCCAGCTTCCAAGTCCTTTTTTACTTATCACCTAGGAAGATGAACTGCACTTCTAGGTGCTCTCTTAAATGAACAGCAAAAAAGGAAACTCCAAGGGTCACCAGGATGTCTGAAATGTTGTAAATCAGAGGTTTCTGGAGAGCAATCAAGAGAAAGGGGGTCACTTCCTTTAGATGAAGACAATGAAATTTCAAGACAAGCAGCTCTTGTCACCAGAAGCGATGAGCAGAGTATATAACTCAGCACTCATCTCACCTGGGCCTCCTGAGCTCTGAAAGGGGCTGCAGAGAAAGGCACACATCTATGGGCACAGCAGCCGATATTTAGGAAGAGATGTGCATGAGAAACAGAAATGGCTGGGTTCAGAAGTCACTACAAGGCTTTACAAGTTTAATTCTGGCATGTTTTAATCTTGTTTTATTCATCCACACAAGGACTCTGTTGATAGAGTCTGCATTCCTGTAACAGAAACATTTTGGTCCTGAATCCCTGCTTATCTATGCTTCTTGAAATACCATAAAAGCAGATGAATATTTCTTTGTGTATAGGACTTTTTCCTCTCAGTTTGAGAGCAGCTCACAGAATTGGCTTCAACAACTTTGCTGTGATTTAAGTTTATTTTTTGACCATGCTGAGCTCTGACAGAAGAGAGGCTCCAGTAAGAGCCATGTTTTATTCTGCCTCCACTAGGATGCTGTTGAAAATCTTGGGATGAATCAGGACAGCACAGGTGCTGCACACTAAGTTTAAAAGCAAAACATTATGCCGCAATAATGTTTGAGCAGTTTGGGCACCTCAAAGATGATTTTTTGTTATTATGCTCTAAACAAAAAACCACTTTCTATGTTGACATTAATTTCTATAACACAGCTTTCAAAACAAAACAACCCCAAAATTCAATAGACTGCACCCAGGATGGCAATGGCTCAAAATTAGAAGCAGTGTGTTGGCATTTTTCCCAGTAAAAGAAATATATACTTGTATGTATATGTACAGGCACTTTTTATTTTTCACAAGATCAATGCAGCTCTGGGGCTTATTCCCACCTCACTCAGCCAGAGGCAGGGACAAGCTGGTATTTGCAGTGCATCAAATCTTAGGCATGAGAAGCAGCTTGTTTACCTGACCAGCTGCGTGTGTGCATCAGAAGTAGTTAGCAGCATGGCACTCTTAAATCTGTGATGCCAAAGCCTTATCCTTCCTATGCAAGACAGAGACCTTAGCTTGAGAGCTGCTTGTCTCATCTCAGTGCTTCCAGGACAGAATTATTAGGCTACAATAAGAAGCTCCTAACAGCAAGTTGTTGAGACTAAGGGAATTCCCTTGGTCATCCCCAGCCAGTTGTGAACAAATCCCTGCACTAGCAGCAAGGTTAGCTAGATTTTTCTGTAGGACTAGGTTACAGAAGCTCCTTATCTTAAATCCTCCACCAATCCTACTGCGATGATGTCTGCAGCTCTCTTTGAGCCAGCAAAAAGTGTGAGTCAATTCTTGCAGTAACAGGGCAGATGAGATGCAGTTCCACATATACCCTTATGCACTCCTGAAGAGGCATCTGAACGCTGTCCAAAAATTAATTACATGGCATGACAAGCTCTGACAACTAGCTAACTAGACTGCTTGATGGCTATGATTTTAAATAAGGATCTTTCAAGGGAGAAACTCTGCAACAGGCAATGCAACTGTCATAACAGCCTGAGCTGTCATGAAAGTATAGCATCAACGACACAGCCCTACAAGGCTTCACAACTGCAACTGCAAAGGGAAGAAAAGATCCTGGGGGAAAAGGTCCTACTTAACTATATCTGTACCTCACATCCATCGTCAGGCCATCCCCCTTGCAAGGGGACTGGAAGAGAGGAAGACTCAGGTCTTCTCCAGACTACAGTTGGTCCCCATGAAGCAGCAGGGGAAGCCAGCACAACCATCTGCTTTCACTGCGTCTGGAAGAGGCACTCTGTCACATCACATCAGGCAGAGGTCACAGGCAGGTCCGCAAACACAGCCAGCCCTGTCCAGTGTGACAGCAGGCCCAGCAGTCTTGACACTGACTAGACCCAAAAACACACTGCCTCCAAAATCCCCTGCATATTTACTCTGAAGGTTGCTGCTCCTCCACCTGAAGGATGCGCTTTGGCAAAGGGCTTTTGTTGCCACACATCATTTGTGCAGACTTCTCTGATGGCTGTTCTGGAAAATCAGTGTTTCACTCACACAGCTCTTGCCTCTTCTGGGTGAAAAAACAATGCTCCCACTTTTGCAGTTTTCTCCCTTTGCACGCAAAGGGAAGGGATGAAGCAGCAAGGATTTCAGGAGAGTAAATAACCACAGTGACTTGACAGCAAGTAAATCAGCACTTTGTAGTGTTCATGGCAACAGCTTCTGGCATCACAGGAGAAGAAACAATTCATTACACAACAAATAAACTATGATCTTGCATTTACAAGATAGACTTTCAATGCAGCCAATTACTGTATACGTAATGGTGACTAAAAGTCTTATGTTACCACTTACAGATCTATGAGATGACTGGGTTTTATCAGTATATCCTTTTTTATGAAAAAGGATCAAGGAATGCATTAAATAGGGAAGATAGGCTTCAGTGGAAGCTGGGTGCCTGTTTTCCTCCTGTACATGTGAAAAACTTCCATCTCTTCATGCTTCTTCAAAAGTAGCACGACCAGCAGGTCGAGGGAGGTGATTCCCCTCCTCTATTCTGCTTTCATGAGACCCCACCTGCAGTTCTGTATTCAGCTCTAGGGCCCACAACAGAAGAGGGATGTGAAGCTGTTGGAGCAAGTCCAGAGAAGGCCATGAAGATGCTCCAAGGGCTGGAGCATCTCCTGTATGGAAACCAGCTGAGAGAGTAGGGTTGTTCCGCCTGGAGAAAACTTCAGGAAAGACCTTATAGCAGCCTTCCAGTGCCTAAAGGTACCAACAAGAAAACTGGAGAGGGACTTTTTACAAGGGCCTGCAGGGATAGGACAAGGGGGAATAGCTTTAAACTGAAAGAGAGTAGATTAGGTACAAGGAAGTTCTTTTCTGTAAGGGTGGGAAGACACTGGAACAGGTTGTCCAGAAAAGTTGTGTCTGCCCCATCCCTGGCAGTGCTCAAGGCCATGCTGGATGGGGCTTGGAGCAACCTAGTGGAAGATGTCCCTGCCCACGGCAGGAGGGTTGGAACTAGGTGAACTTTAAGGTCCCTTCCAACCTAAAGCATTTTATAATAGACAAGGGGTAATGGGTTCAAACTTAAATAAGGGAAGTTTAGGTTAGATATAAGGAAGAAGTTCTTTATTGTGAGAGTTGTGAGTCACTGGGACAGGTTGCCCAAAGAAATTGTGAATGCTTTATCCCTGGCAGTGTTCAAGGCCAGGTTGGACAGAGCCTTGGGTGACATGGTCTAGTGTGAGGTGTGATTCTTCTTTAGAATCAAGGATCAAATCTCAATCTAGATAGGTGCACTGAAGCACTGTTCACTTAAACTAGATCTGCTTTTAACATTACATGCTAAGTAACCATTGGGTTTTGATACGAATCCCTCAGAGGCTCATGCTCCTCAGTCATGAATCAGATATATAAGCAAGATTCTCAGCCTGCAAAATAACTTAACTACAAGGAAATCAAAAGCACTGAATGGATTTACACCAATTGAGAACCCAGACCCCAATCTTAAAACTGCAGAGGCTTCTGCTCAGGCAAGTGTGACCGCTTTCTCCCCCATGTATGTGCTGCATTTTTCGTTTCTGCTGGAAGCTATCTGCAGCAGCATTTCTGAACTGCGCCCTGGGATTTGCTTATTTTTCCCCATTTCTTTGAGTAGGGGCTCTGTTTTCCTGATTCAGTTGAGCTACGCATGCCATGGCTCGACTATATAATTAATCCTGCTATGGCACAGGTGAGATGCCCTTCCCTCAAGCTGTCACCAGCCTTGCTGGAGAATCAGCTGCCAGGTGGACCTCAGCATCTATGGAGGAACCTCCTATGTCACAATGTTAGACACCCTCTGGCTCCTCCATCTGGGAGCACGGCTGGCTCCTTTCTCTCTCAAGGCAAGCAGCCAGTAAGGGCCAGAAGTCACTTCACACTGTTACATGCTACCTGCCAATCCGTATACAAAAGCCAGCTTAATTTAAGAATCTGGCTTTTAGATTTATTTTTCCTTCCAGGCAAAGGAGTACCAGGACACTGCTGCTGAATACATGTTTTATTATAGCCTCTCCTTGCTGCTGAATGCCATAGTTGATTCTGCATCAGGTTGTTTGTCATAGTCCTGTTTTTGTTTTTCAATGTGTTTTTGGAAGATGCATGGTCTGAATGAAGCCTGCCCAGGACAGAGGCACCATGCAATACTGTGTGGAAATTTCCCTAAAGCAGATTAGAGGATATGAGGAGACAGAGTGGCTCCCTGGGGTAGGGACCCACGCAGCCATGGCAATGAGAAAGCTATTGGGATTTATCAGCTCAGCTAATGTTTATCACAAAATTCAAATGTTCTCTTCCTTCTCCCTGTGTGGGCCGATCCAGCACCCACAGAACTCAGTGGGAGATCTACCTACGGGTCTGAAGAGCATAGAGGCAAACTTCTGAGAAACTTCTTCATTTAGAGAACAGTTTAAAGCCATCTTCCTGTAGATGTGAAATAGCTAAATTAGACATCTGCAGCTCCTTTACTGACAGCTGCCCTTCTACACTGAGCCTATAGAGTTCAAAAAACTTGATATGCCTCCTGATGTGCTGAATGAGAGGATTAGAGCTGTCCTTTTCCTAGAAGAAGGGAGGGAAAGATAGGAGTCGGTCTACTTTGCAGCTAAAATGATAAGAAGGACTAAGACTTTGTCCCTGAAAATTAAGTAGGCTTTCAGACAGAGTTTCCAGCCCACCTCTGACACAGACCTCCATGCTGAGTCGTTGATTCAATCTTCGTGCTTAAATTTTGCTCTCCAGCCCTTGTTTTTTATACTATCTCTCACCAGCTTATTGAGGTTCCTAGGTATCTGTGCAACGCTACTGGTGACGGACATGCTCTATCATCGTAGTAATAACAGCATAATGATAAGGAGAAGGTACCCAACACAAACCTGAAATCTGACTGTTCGCACAATGAACAAGAACATCAATACATGAACTCATCAATACATAACATATGCTAAGATACTTTTTTTCCCCCTGGTACCTAGTGGATACCAGAAAAGAGCTTTTCTGAGAAAAAGGTTAACTTTACTGTTAATTATCAGTATAACAACAATTACCCTTCACTAAAATGTTTTTTGCTTTTACTAGAAGAGCAATTATATGTGGCTAGTGATTCCAATGTTATTCACTCTGTGCTGAATCATTACACTGGCTGGATGAAAACTCACTTCAACCAGAACAAGTACTACAACCTATGTATTGACTTGCTTCCTCCAAGACAGGTCTGCAAATGGAAATGGAGGTCTGCCACATTTCTAGTAACCCCGGCATTGTTCTAAAGTACTTCACTAACAGCTAACACTCAGTACAAGCAAGGGAAGGCAACATAGAAATGGGGAAATACAATATGGACAGGTGGTGGTAGTGAAAAGGAGTGAGACACACTGTCACCACATAAGGAGAATTTTAGCTTTGCTTGCAGAAATCATTTCTCACATACCAAAAGGAGCTGCTAGCCACTCAGTCGGAGCCAATAATTTTGTTGGATTTGGGCATGCAGTACCGAATAGCTTTACATTTCCTAAACGTACAGCTTTTCCATAGTGGTAACCACTGCATTCCCATCATGCTGATGCCAAACTACAGCATTAGACCCACTTGTCCAAGGTCTGAGTAAATTGGTTCCCTCTTCTGTGCTCCTTTCACAGCAAAGAGCCCAGTCCATGCCCTGCTCTGCCTTCCCTCTCCCCACAGCCCCTCTCTCAAATTATTCAAGCATGTTTGCAAGAAGGGAACAAGTTACTTTTCAGCCACAATGACAAGCCTCCACAAAGGAAGCATACGCTTTTTATAGCTAATAGATATCTATACTGAGAAGCTGCAAACACCTTTGAAACAACCATCCAACGTTAATAATCAAGTTCAGGAGTTCTGCAAGGTATTTCAGGTGAAGTCAATGAGTTCTTTTATAACATGTGCATGTGGAAGCACAAACCAACATAGGAAGGTACTGCAGTACAAACTAACATTCACTAACAAGCTAAAGTTTTCAAAAGGTAAAGGAAAGCTCTGCCATAGGGATACAACAAAATGGAAGGACATGTCAGGTACATTTTGTTAGTAGATGTTATAAGAAGTGAAGACTATATGAAATATATATCAATAAATGTACCCTTCAGCTCCTCTTTTTTTACTCTCTCTTTGCTACTGACACTTATAAATCAATACCTTTCTGGCTCCTAGAAAGATCTTGTTCCAGCCACTTTATCAAGCCATACTAAATAAATCATATTTGGCAGCATAACTCACATCTTCCCACAAATGAGATTTAGAGGAACTAATCTCCAAATGTAGCTTCTTAGCATACGCAATAAAGTCACCCCTTATAATAAAATTCACATCTGTAATATTTCAGTATGCATGGTAGCAAACAGAGAAACCACAAACAGGTCCACTTAATGCATCTTTACACTGCTTAAAAAGTTTCCTTAATTTTTATTAACATTTTTTCAAAGAGCTAAAAAAGCTGAAAGCATTAATAGCCTCACAGTGCTGAAGCCATATATGATATTGCATATGTGTGAAATGCAATTCAGTTGGTTTCACAAGCACACCCCACGTTTAGCAGTATATTCTGCTTTTCGTAGAAAACTAACGAAGGCTGATTTCTGCATATGGGATGAAGCACAGCATGTCAAGTTCAGAGGTCTAAGTCCTACAGCCACTTCTGCTACATGCTTAACTAAAGGCTTTATGCAAAATGCAGTGAAATTTTCCTATGTGTATATGGGTTTAAGACCTAAGCTAGATCTGTTTCCATCTATTCAGACCTCAACCTGTAGAACTGAAACAGAAAGGGCCAAACCAGTCTCAAGGTTCAATCCTGTCCTCATTTACTAGATGCCTTGAGACTCTCTTTTACTTAAAAAAGTCTGGTGAAAATCTCTTCAAGAAAGTCTCTGCTGCCAGAGCCTGAATCAAAGCTGATTGATAGGAATGACTTGATCCAAAGCCCCAGAAAAGAAAAGCACTATTATTAAATGCTCTTATGCTTTAATATCTTTGTACATTTACTCAATGATGTAACAACAGGTCTCTCCAAATATATTGCTTGTGAGAGACCTATTCTGTACTGCACTGTGTTACAAACCCCGTGCAAATAACAGAAACCCTGATCAACACAAAATGCAACTGGATTTTTGGTCATGAATACAAAGACTCAGTAGTTGTTCTTTTTTTACTGTGCCTACAATTTTCTTGGTACTCAAGACAGAGCACTGAGCTAAAATGCTGAGAGCCTTATGCCAATGATATTAGGGTAGAGGAGGTGTAATTAATATCTACACAGGGTAATTCTTATGCCGTAATCAGGCTTCACTTTAGATTGATGATTTACACATAACAAACACTGGAAAGAAAACAGAATATACCCTTGCACCTTTTGCATCATGATCTAGTAAGAATAGAGCAAGCAAAATGAATTTAAGCTTGCCACCCCGAAACCTATGCCAGCTACTTACAAGCAGTTGCCCTTGAACGAACCCGTCTCTGTTGCAAAAGAGTGGGAAGACTTGTCAGTAGAGGTGAAAAGCCAATCGAGCTGGGTGATAGCTGGTTGCCTGTGAAATGAATCTAAGTTCCCTCTTAACCCCTACCCCCTGGACGACTACACCGTTTCTTCACTTCCTTTCTTCTGGTCTTCTACCCACTCACACCCAAATATTGCCCCTTAATGGAAGCCAGAGCTTTCTGGCTCAGTACTTATCCTAATTTGGAAATTACTCAGAAATACATGTTTTATTGATGATATTCTGTATGTCAACTTAAAAAAACCCCACAAACAAACAAAAACCAACCAACAAACAAACACCACCAAAATCAAAAAAACAACAACAAAACCAAACAAAAATACCCCCACAAACAAAAATCAAACCCAGAATATTTGGCTTCACCATAAGCCTGTACCAACACAGAAGCCACCAGCACTGCAGGACATAAGCCTCACACAGAAATTGCACAGGGGCTCTAATCTATTGGAAGATAAATGAGCAGAAAAGCCAAGTTTCCAAATGCCCTCTGCTGGCATCTGTCAGTAATACTGAGAGTTTCACCCTGTTCCTAACGAGCCTTCCAGAAAACTGATTCTGATGATATCCTGGGTTTACATTTATCCTAATAATTTTACCTTCATCCAGCTTTGCTTTAATGACCAAGTTTGCTTGGTTTTAACCAACAACAGAAACTGAAGTGCTGAAGTTCTCCTTGTTAACAACATGGGTAGGTTTGCCATTTAGACAGAAAATATGTCCAAAAAAATTATCAAATCCACTTCTAGGGCTCATCACTTTCATTATTTTGACCAGCTGCTTTTCAGGAAGCTGCTGTGAAGTTTTTCTTACCTTCCCACCGAGTACAAGGGCTGCAGGAACCCAGCCATCCTCCTGCTTCAGGAAAGAAGTGCTTGGCTGGGTTTTTATCCGCAGCGGTGTGCTGGCTCACAACACACAGCATAGCCATCACAGCGACAGCCATCACAGTGAGTGTCATAGCACAGTCACGACCATACAGCTGCAACAACCAAGGCTGCCCTTCCCCACATCCACCAGACCTCCAACACTGAATGCAGCACTGTGTAACAGTTGCACAAAGTGCTAGGCACTTTTGGAATTATTTTCTCCATTTTGCCCAAAATAACCCGGATCTAGTATATTTCCAAGCATGATGGAATGACCATCTTATTTCCAACATATTGCGCTTAACCATCCACTAGGAATTTGAAAAAGTCATTAGGAACTGGTAGGGAAGAAAGCCATGTTACAGTTCCTTGATATTCTGGCTGTGAACTACTATTCCTTTACCATAACCTTTCAGTTACATGAGGACAATGTGTCTGATGATACTTTAAAGTTATGTTTCATTTCCACGTTAACAACAATGCAGTTGTATCAGAAGAGACCAACAATAATACAGACGGGAATACGTATCCTGGAGCAATCACTGACTTCTTGAAAGAGATGATTATGTGTTTGCATGGCAGAGCTCTCTCACAGGAATAGCTGTAGAAGACACAGGCCTAACAAAGTAACCGATTTTCCATAAAGCACTCTAGGGGATGAAAGCATTTCAAGCGTGGTTGATAACAAGGGCTTCTGGGAGAATAGAAGGAACACTCCTGCCTCTCACAGTGTTCACTAAAAAGGACCATGTAACAAAACACCACTGGCTAAAAATGTCAAAACCTCCTTCATGAAGAAATGGTCATTGTGCTCATGAACTGAAGAGGACAGACATGGCACTGCTCTGATTTAGGACAAACAATAAGAAACTACACCCTGTGGTTCAGGGTCCTTTTGCTGGCAGAGTGCTCCTCTCAGCTCCCGTTCAAGAACTGACACACGACAAGACTTCAGGACAATGCTTTACTAGGGATACACTTTTGCTTTCAGGCAGGAATAAATTTTAATCAGTCTCTGCCTATCAGATTCACCTTGCTTCCTCTATTCTTTGCAGGCAAATAGGGACAGAGCTCCTGCTGTCTCCTACCCACCAGTAAACTTCAGTAATGACATTTCTGCCATCTACTACTTAAACAGGAAAACAGCCACTTCCCTTGCTGTTGCACCTCTGAAGTTTAATACTACAGCATTTATTATGTTTAGGAAATCTCTGATGAAACTATTAAAAAATGCAGCTTAAGTTAACCCAGAAAAGAGGATTCTAACAATAAAGGTGGGTCTCATGCTTAGCAACATGGATACAGCCATAAAATCCCTGCTTGTGTAATGTATCATGACAGGAGTGATTCTCCTGATGACAGATCACCTCGACCTGCTACTGCTTCAGGACCAGGAACTGATAGTATCTTTGCAGACTGTGATTGCTATTCTTGCAGTTGGTGGCCCCATGGATCGCCCTTGTCTAAACAGGGAATGCTGTTTAAACTAAAAAAAACCCCAACAAAATATAAACGAAAAAAAACACCTCAGGCCATTCACGAAAAGCTGTTTCAGCCTAATATTTATTGTTATTGGTGTGGAATAGATACAGTGACTACTGGGTTACTTTTTTGATTTAGCACTAGTCTGGCATCTATATGGATGACATTTTAATTTTGTCATCCTTTGCCATATTTACATTTAAGTGTTTTTTGGATGGGATAGGGAAATCTGATCTAGAAACCTGCAGGGTACCTTGCTTCCTGAGAGTAAATCAACTTGACCTTCACATTCTGGTCAGACAGGACCCACAATCATTAGCACAACACTAAAAAGACATTTGGTTCTTTGGCACAGAAAATGCAAGGATGCAAAGATGGTAGGAGAAGAAGAGTTAGCATTTCAACATAACATCAGCAGCATGCCTTCATTTTGACATGAAATACATTCCAGTTCAGAAAATATACCAGTGGTAAAGCAGAACAACAATATCCTCTAAGAAAGCCCGTAAAATAGTGTTTTCTACTCAAAGCTGCTGCATTTGTCAAGTCCTCCTCCCACCATGGTGATACCTGGAGCTTTCCAAGCTTTACATCTCCACAAGCAACACAGGGAGAGGCCCTAGAAAAAAGACTGAACCAAAAGCGGGAGCACTGAAGAGTAATTTCAAAAAAGGATTTAAAACAAAACACTTCAGAAAACATTTGCTTAAAGCCACCTCATTCAAAAGCTGATTCAAAACCAGCACCATGGTATTCTCTTGCTGATGCTTTTCATGGAATTTCAAATCAAATAACCTGAATTTGCAAAAAAAAAAAAAATCTTATTCCCAAAATCCTGTAAATTCACTGTGGGAGTCCCAAAACTCCAGCTGGGTTCTTCCCTTCTTGCTAAGAAATTTCAAGGGACTTGCACAGAAATAGTAGAACAGAATTTAAGAACTAAATAGAACAAGTTCTACCAACATACAGCTCACTCCTCCAGTTCCATTTCTTCGGCAGTGAAAACAAAAGAGGAGGGGAACTCCAATAAAACCTGACACTAAGGTTCAAAGATGTATCTTCAGGAAGTTTTGACATACTCTGAAAAACAGGCCCTGGTCAGTTGTCTCCCATCAGGGTCAAAATATTGAGAGGCACTTGTCAGGTATTTCCTGATACTGACCTTTGCAGAATGATTAGTAGTGCCTGGAAAATAAAGATACTAAAATACTTTATAAGAGAATAACAATTATTCCAGATATTACAAGTATTTACTAAGCCTCGGGTTAAAAATAAAGAGGCACAGAAAATTCTGAGAAAAGGAACATCAGAGAATAATACTAATCTCTCGAAAACTAAGTTCAAAGACCAAAAATATGGTTAAGACAATAAGCATATAACACCAAGACTGCTGGCTCATATTCAAGGATCAG
>NW_009933205.1:2712-18673 GCF_000696875.1 Nestor notabilis | reverse complement strand
GTGGGACAGTGTCGAACGCTTTGCACAAGTATATAAGACACTGACTGCAGGATGAAATAATGAAAAAGTAAGAAACCATTGGAGGAAACTAGAAGAGCAGAGTCCCAAAGTGTAAAGAGCACGTAGAGAAAAAGCATGTTTGACTGCCAGGACTAGACTTCAAGCAGAGCACGGAAATGTGAAGGCAATTCCTAGCCTTAACCAAATAGGAAGCATTGCATAAACTGGATACTTGGACTGCAGGGAATTAAAGAAAAAAACTGAACTTGCCATGCAGTGAGAGCAGTCAACAAGAGTCAGTAATTTTACACAGACTCATAGAGGCAGCAGGAGACATAAAAGAGAATATATAGAAGGGAGTGAAGATGGGAATAAAAATTATCTGTAGAGAGGAAAGTGAGAAGGCAGAGGTGCCGTAATAGCACAAATGACCCCTGCAAGGTGCAGAGAGTATCAAATGCAGTGCAAATGAAACAGATGCTGGAACACAGGATACTATTCTTCCAGCTATATCGTTTGAGGGCAAATAAAGCATAATCTTTCAGATTCATGCAAAAAGAAACTAATGGAAAATAAGGTTGAACTCCATTGCAGAGATTGTACCTATGCTAGTAATTTTATTGTATTTGTATGTAATGCTGATATGAGTGCTATTGGTAAAGTCTTTCAGTAGGTAAACCCTTGCATTAAATTCTGATTACAGACCAGAAGACGTGCTGTGCTTCACTTAACATGCCTGCCTGCTCCTCATTTGGAAATTGAATAGTCAATTTGAAAATGGAATTCAGAGTTGAATGTTCTTGGTTTGCTGTTCTTTTTTGAAGATCCTGGAAAAAGTGTTACATGCACTAAGAATGCCACCTGCACTGAAGGTAAGATATAAGATCCTGTGTTACTGAGAAAGATAATGAGGCAGCAATAGGCAAAACCAGAGGTAGTACCTTCATCGTCTTTTTGGTCCTTCTTCGCTGGTGGGATTGGTTTCACGTAGGTCCCCAGACTATGTAAGTTTTTACCCTGCTAGCTGCCAAGCTTCCCTTTAGTTATAGCATAGGCATTACTATTGCAGGTTGCTTTGAATTTAGTTGTCTGCCATTCATTTAGTTGCTACTCATAATCATGATGGTGAAAACAATATGGAAAATAGCTAAATAAAAAGCTCACCAAGCTTGAAGGGGAGGAGGAGCAGAAAGAAAGACAACAAAAAAATAGATACATTCATGAATTTGCCTTGTTTGTTCAAGACTATTAATAAAATAATATGACGTTAAGCTCTCTGGCTAAAAGGCTTGGTAGTTAGAGGTTTTTTGTTTTTTAAATTGGGCCTTTTGTGGAGACAGTGCATGTACAGGGACATAGTTGATTTAGTGGTAGAAGCAGCTGGTAAGAAATTTTTTTTCTTTTTTCTCCCAAAAAAGATTGTAGTGGAGTTACATTGTGTGTTTTAATGAGTTCGTTTACAATTAGTTTCAAGGTAGCAGGAGAAATATGCCTGTATGCCCAAGTCTGGAATAGTAACAGTGGTTAGGGCACTAGTAGAGCTTTACAAGCTTGGAATCCTTCTGTACTACTACCAAAAACTATACAATTGCAGAGCTATAAAAACCTGTTGAGGCAGATAAGAAATCGTGCATCATGTGCCCTAGTTTGAAATAAAACATCCTTCTGGTTTAAGAATCATTGCACTTTTATCAGACTTTGCTGTCATGCCACCTCTGCCTCCTCAAGTAGTCAGGAAAGGAATGGAGAGGGAGGAGAATGGGCAGAACTTTGATGACACCTCTCTACCTGTATGCTTCACACTGTAGTTACAGCAGCAGGTCAGACAACACACATGGGGAAGAAGTGCCATAGACTGTTTTCTCCTTGAGGAGGAAGAAGATAATCTCAGATCATAGTCTTCTTCCTGGTGCTCCATGGGCAACAATACAATGACTTTGGACCAGGTTATATACAGTCTGTTTAGACCTTACTAGCTGTTGTCTTGTGGTTTTGTAGGTTTTGTAAATAAATGCTGTGTTTCACTGTAGGTTTTTTGTGCAATTCCTAATGCACTAAAGTGCCTTCAAATCCCCGTTAAGGTATGCAGTTATCAAACAGAGCAGAAGCATGTAGGTTCTCCCTGTGGCACATCAGGAGCTTATAGAACAGTTACATATTAAAGGGCTTTTCATTTCTGTTTTCCATAAGCATTTGCACAGTGGAGAAAGATATTCTAGAGCCTGCATGCTGCTTTAAAGATGGCATTTTGGATAACTTGGATGGTGGAATAAGTTCTTAAAAATCCTCCACACCAAATGTCATTGTAACTCTTTATCTCCTGATTTCATTTGTACTTGCAGTCTGGATAGAACAATACCATTTTCTTGTCCATCAGATATAAAAAGCAGAACTTCTGCTATAGAACGTGGCACAAAATGCAGCAGGTACGCATTCAGGGAGCTGGAAACCTCAGCTATTCATATGGAGCAGATGTCGCCATAGCCTGTTTCACGGATTTCCCCCTGTCCCCCCCCCCCCCAAATGATTGGATACCATTGTCAAATGGATCTGTCATGGAATATGTGATATATCATATTTCCTTTGGAAAAACAGTCCAGGACACTCATATAGCAGGACACTCAAACATTTTGATGTGAAAAATAGATACTAACTTTTCCTCCACTGTGACAGGTCACCAGAAGTCTCTAGTAGGTGAATTTGCGTGGGATTGATGGAGGGCTATAGAAAAATGTCATGACTGCAATCATATTTCTATAGCCTTTCCTAGCCATAGCTATAGAAGAAAGCTGTTAACATCCTTTTTTCACTGAAGTTCCTTGAGAGAGGAAAGTGGCTGTATGTCTGGCTGTGTGGCTTTGGGGTTGGCATTTCAGAAATACGTCAAGATAGACTTGGGGTCGTGTAACATGTTTTCCTCAGAATATGGATGACAGTGTCCAAAACTTAAACAAGATTTCAGAAAATCCCTGTCTGCTTATTTTCAAACTCTTTTAGGAAAGTGATGGAGTGAGTGAAATGGGATGAAGCTGAGGAGGAGAGATTATATTAAATGTCAGAAATAAACCTCTGTACTATTTGGGAGTAGTTTCTCAAGGGACGTGTGGGATGCTTCATATCTTTGAAGTTGTGCTTAAAATGAGACAGGGCTGGAAAACACATTACAGTAAATGAGTAATGCATCCCATCCCAGGTGAGAGAAGGAAAACGGGCCTCTTTTGGCACTTTCCAAACCTGATTTCTCAGACTTTATAAACTGAATTAAACATTTTTTTGGGAATCATAATGCTTTATCTGAAAACATATTCCACATCCATTCACAGAATATATTTCAAGTTCTCTTTTTTTGCACTTTAATTAGTCTAATCAGCCATTCCATGAAAGCTAAATGTCATTAAACGTTCTTAATGTCACTTGGGAGATTATCTAGCAAATGAGATTGTATCTGAGAAAACCTGATCTTTATTTTTCAGAAGATAGGGGGAAAAAAATTCATCAGACATTCCTCCTCTTCATACTCCCAGCTGAGTGAACGAGTGTTGGGCAGTTGCTGCCAGCAAGATGTTGCTAACATGAATAAACGATCTGGTCAGTTGTGGCAAATCTCTGCCTATTTGAAAATCCTGGGCCCTGACTTTGCTCTTACCTTTCTGTGGTTGTGTTTCTGTACTTAGTTAAACACTTGACTATTTTAGTGTAGCTTTCTGCCTACCCACCCACATCTTACAGCTTTGAGTATGACTGGAGTTTTGGAATTGATGCATTGCTTAAAAATACTCAAATCTGTTTAAAATACCAGGAGTATATCCTCTTAAATGGTATAAATTTAGCTTTTTGCATTAGGCAGGGCAAGTTAGACTTGATTCATGGTCTGTCTGGACCTTGAAGATACTTTGCTACTTCACAGCACTTAATAGAATCTTCCTTATTTATGCCTTGAGTTGTCTACTGGCTTCCTGTTTATTTGCTGTCCTTTACCTCAAGGGCAGGTGTATTTCAAAGTATATTCAATTTGTAAAGGTCATTCACAGATCTACATGCAAATGTAAAATGTTATTTGTACTTCGTAATCTTATTAGACTTTCTAATTATGTGAGGCAATCAAAATGAGTGGAAGCAGAGGCTTTAATCAATACTTATCTTGGCAATAAAAATGTATTGCATCAAATCTATTAAAAATAAACAGTAAAGGTTATCTGTCTGAATTTGGCATCAATAAAATGAACTTAATCTAAACCAAGAATGCAATCAGTAGCTGTATAACACTTGACAAGAACGCACATGCGAGTGGGTAGTAGAGTTAAAAGCAAGTGTAATTTGTCACCTGTTATGCTCCTGGCTTTCACTTGACCCTTGTTTTCATAGTTTCTACCCAGAATTTTTGTGTTTTGCTTTGCTAGGTGAGTGTGAATGGGATTGTGGCTCAGTGTGTTTGCTCAAAGACTGCCCTGCCTTGTTGTGTTTTCTTGTTTATTTTTGTTTGGGTTTTGTTGTGTTGGTTTGATTTGGGTTTTTTAGCACCTCCCACTGCCATGGAACAACAGATGCCTTCAAAGTTGCTAGAACTTTATATAGCAAATATCCCAGCACAGTGTTTCTGGTCTAATAGAGTCCAGCTCCTTTGGAGAAAAAAAAACAGTTGCTCATGTTCCACCTTACATTTGACTAAAAAAAATTCCACCTTCTTTTTCTTGTATGCCTTGTCTTCATATTACACCCTCTCTCTTGGAGAGTCAGCCTTCTGACTTTCACACCCCAGCATGTCATGCCCTGCTCTTCGCAGTGTGCTTGATGGTGGTGATGGTACAGCGAGCAGTTGAAATGAATGAGTAGACAACAGAGGAGTCAGACTCGGAAATGTGCATCTTTCTGTAATAAGTTACCTTGTTTATAGCTCTGGTAGCCTATGATATAAAAGGCAGTAAAAATTTGTTTTGTTTGCGAGGTAGTATCTCTTGTCAGATCAAATGACACGCATTAAAATGTTCGTATTTTATTCAAAACCAGTAGTTAATGTTAGTGCCAAGGGCTAAGGATATAAATGTATTGGCCTTTGTTATATGATACATAAATTACACTTTGTCTTACATGCTTATGATATCTATTTGTGTATCATTGAATTAAAAAAAGATGTCTTAATATAATTAATGTGCAAAATCTGTGTTTCATATATCACTGCACATATGGCTCTTGGAGGGTAAATTTATATACATTGTACAAAATGTAGACCTCGATAAGCATATATTAAGCTTCTAATCAGAATTAATTCAAGATACAGAGACATCTGTAGCTTCTGCTGACATGGGTAGGAGCAGAAGATGCCATGTAATTTTTTTTTAATCAGATAGCTATTTTCTTAATTGCTGAACCTAAATCACACAAGAGAAAGAACTTGTGTATTCTCTGTAGTCAATATCAAGTCTTGAAATGAGTTTTAATAACTGCGCTAAATGATAAAATGCTATACACCATTATTCATGAAAGCACAGTCACTTTAGTTTTGTATCTTTGCCTTAGGTGATAGAGGTTTGGAGCATCATTTTCTAAATAAAAAAATTTAGTATCATCTCCTTTATTATATTATGAAAGTTCCCCTGCATATCTGAAAATATGATTAAATGTCTTCAAAGAGGAATTTAATCTTCTGGGTCACTGACATCATAAGTTCTTGATGTTCTTTGAGTCAGCAGATCCAGATATTTTTCTTGGATTGTGGACTTACTTGGATAAGTGTGTCGTCTTTTCACACACACACACACACACACACACACACACACATACACCCCAGTCTAACTATTCTTTTCTTTGTATGAGGACCATACTGTCAGACAGTATTCGGGCAACAGATAAACTAGGCAAAACCCTCTGAACTTAATAGTAACAGCTATGTCTGTGGGGTATTGTCTTTAATGCTATTTCTTTGAAGGCTCAGAGACTTACATTTCTGAACTCTGTTCTGTTTCTTTATGACTCCATGCTGTGACACTGAATAAAGACTCATTGATTTCTTTCAATAAAGAAAGTAATTAAAGAAATTACAAGTAAAGTAAATGAAAGCAGTTAAAATTGAAGAAATTAATGAAATTTCTTTAGTTTGTTTTAATAATCACTGCATAAAGTCCTTGGGGTTTTTTTGTTGGGTTTTTTTTTTATACATAGAATGGAAGCAGTGGGGGTTAATTTTGCAAAGCCATAGCTTAATGTAGAATTTCCTATTAAATTTTATTTGATGTTCTGTTTTAAGGCATGTTTCTGTGACCTTCCAGGAAAAAAGTTCTTCCTGGCAGGAGTATTTGCACAAGCCTTGAGCTGGCCAAATGTTAACGTGCTTATCCAACACAGCTTTCTTGTTCAGTGACTAATTGAAGACTTCTTTCGCAAGGGCTTTGGTCAGCTAACCAGTAAATAGAAACAGTGCAATTTATCATGAGGAACAGAAGGCTGGGATATTGCTTTATAATCACTGAATGCACGGAAATACATATAGTGCTTTAGATTAAAATAGGTTGTATTGAGATTTATGTTAAATCTACGACTGTCTTAGCAGGGATGTTTTAGGATCTAATCCATTATTCTTCATGAATACTTCTTAAAAATTATTGATTTTCTGAAATACTGCCTCTTTGTTACAGCCTAAATCTTAATGAGAAAATGCCAAAATAAAAAAAAATTACGAATGACATGGGGCTGGTACAAGGGCTTCTTATGAGGTCCAGAGATCTTTATGTCCAGTCCAGGACTGGGATTTGGGATAACTTGGTCATGAATTGCGAGTAACATCTGTGAAATGAGTTTATTTCCTCAGTCTAAGTTCTGCTGAGCCAATAATGATGCTATTTGCAGTATGACTGACTGTGCTAAGAAATGGAAATCTGCTTAGCTATCAGTTATGATGGACATACCTTTAGAAATACAGCTGATAATATTCTAGGGAAGACCTTTTCTGTCTTTTTAATATCTTTTGAAAATATCCTTCATTTCTTCTTTGCTGACATATCAAATACCAGAAACGGATTCTATATCCTGCTTCAAATCTGTCCCTAAATTAGTGCTTTCAGAACCTGATCTGAGTAAAATTACTCTTTTTTTTTTACCTAACTGTGGCTGAGTATAGAATATCAACTGAAATTTGATGGGATCAGTAGTGACATGTGAGGGTTAAAGGTAATAGCCATTGTTACTGGAGGTCTTTTAATAGGAAAAGTATTGCATAGATGCTGAACACTTAAATTGGAGATGCTTGCCAACTGATTTTCTTATCTTTCTTTTTATTTTCTATTAATAAAGATAAAAATATAATCTTGAGGATGATAGTTGTCAGAATAAAACATATAATAGTGTCAGGGCTGTTAAAAATATCGTCAGGGGCTATAGGGACAGAATCAAGACTGGGGAGGAACCATGGAAACTAGGCAAAGACTGAAGCTCTTGCATTTGTGTTTTTAATTAACATGGCTTGGCTTTACATTGAATATTTTGTGAGGCTAAAGTGAGACAAAACATCTTGCTTGTGAAGATATTTTGGTTATCAGGAAATAAAAACGCTTAGTCTGAGCTGGTTTTATACAAAAAAGGGACAATTTGGGATAACGTCATGAAATGGTGCATTCGCACAGTGACCAATCCTGAGTTGAAGAATTTATCCCTGTGTTGGCAGTCAGTTTGAGCTGTGGGTGCTCACCAAGTGTTTTGAGCCAGTCTGGATGCATGTTTGAAAAACAATGCTGATATATGGCCTTCATGGATTAATCAGTAGCCTGTTTGTATGGCAAGTATGTCAGAAGGGGACAGAACTTTATTCACTTTATGTACTAGCAAGTCATTCCCTCAGAGTCGTGTGATTTGATTGTAGAGAACATAAACACTAGGAAAATTTCTTAAGATTATCTGAAGGCAAAAAGTACCTCTGTTGTTATGCAGATCAGTTATACCTACAGATTTTATCTACTATAGTTGATTTCTATTGCATACCATTTAACTTGATCACTGAGCAGCTGATTGAAACTGTCAAGGAAAATTTGTGAAGCAACAAACTACTTGTTGTGAACAATTCTGGCAACATTAGGGCTTTGGATAAATGATCTATATCTAATGTAACTGTCAGCTAGTTCTTGTGTTTTTATATGGCTAAACCACTTTGCAAGTATTTGAGAGGTGGGTTAGTTAAGAAATCTGCATGAGCTTCATCACTTATTCTAGTTCCTGTCCTGGTTGTCCAGGCAGTGCTCAGACTTCCGACAGCTCAGTGTGGTCGCACACATTTCTCTGTCTCAGATCTTTTAAATCGTTGGCCTTTGTTCTGTGAACATACCCATGCAGAAGGAGTTTGAGATCTGTGTCTCTGGTCTGCTGCAGTTGGTGGGTATCAGGACACTGAGAAAGTAGAGCAGAGCTGGCTGTGGGATGGCAATTGCTACTATAAACCGAAACACAGTAAATGCAGATAGTGAGTGGGTAGAGCAAATGCAAAATGGGTGAGCCTTAGAACTGATGGGACTATTTGGTTACATAAACTAGGTAGCTTGATGATGAATTTAAGGGATAAGAAGATATTTATGTGTTTTAATAAATAGAAGCATTAGATGACAGTGGAAATAAAAAGACATTATAATGCAAAACTATAGGACAAGTACAGTGTTAAGGCAGTTGTGACTCAAAATCATAGAATCATAGAATAGTTTGGGTTGGAAGATCATCTAGCTTCAATTTCCCTGCCATGGGCAGGGACACCTTCAACTACACCAGGTTGCTCAAAGCCCCATCCAACCTGGCTATGAACACTGCCAGGGACGGGGCTTCCAAATATGTAATAGAAACTCAGCATTTGTTAGATTATCAAGCTATTGAGAAACAATAGCTTCTGCTGTCTTTTGAACTGGAAATAAATGTCATGCTTTTGCACAATTTACTGAAATAATTACATCTGTGTAATAAACATGCATGGGATGGGAGTGTGGGAAACGTACTTATCATTAAGTTTCTTGTCCTGCTAACTTTATCCTGTGATCTTTAAAATAAAGGTTTTACTAGGCTGTTTATTTCCTTGTGATCAGCATGGCGATCTCTTCTCCTAAAAACAATCACTTGCAAAGAGAGGTCCAAGCTTTGACAGTCTTGTCTGAGTTGCATATGTCTTTGAACTTTAAGGAAATTACGGGTTTTTGTTTTTTTTTTTAACTTGAACAAGAGTAGTCTCTTGATTTTTATTTTATTAAATAGCAATGTAGCCTGTAGCCTACATACTTGATCGAAAATGAGGAGAAATAATTGTTCAATAGAGTAATATTTTGCTCTCATATTGAATCTTGCAGAGTTAGTTATGTCAAGTGATGGATATGGATGCTGTGTGAATAGCAAAAAACACTGCATGGTTTCTCTTTAGGCTAATAATTATAAAAAATGTATAGTAAGTTTCACAGCTGTGTAGTTTTCTGAATTTGAGTAGGCTTCAAGCACAGAAAGAACAAGCACTTATAGCTTCCTTGTAAAGTAAAACTCAGGTAAAGTGCGTTGAGAAAGTAATGAGATTCCCTCCACCCTCTGCAACAGGGGATGATATTATGTGCTGAAGTTTAATAAATACATTGATCTAAAACCAGCCTGGACATTCCAGTTCTAGTCCCTCTAGGTAACTATCATTGCATTTTTCATACTCACAGATTTAATTTCTGGAGTTCAAAATGCAGCACAAGTTTTTCAAAGGAGAAAAGTACTGACGGCTTCCTCTTGCAAGAGATTAATTCCAAACTTTTTTTATTTCAGGGAGTTGTTTCCCAATATAGCTCATAGAATGTTAGGCAGCCTGGAAAAATGGATATTTGTGCATATACACATAGGTGAAGTATAAAGGGATAACTGTTTTAAATCAGAATATCCAAAGAGAGATGAAAGCTGATTGGGAAGAGGGGAATAATTTTTTCTTCTCTTTTTCTTTTTTTTTTTTTCCTTCTTCTTCTTTAAGCCTTGGCTGTCTGTTAAATGGTGAGATGTGTTTGTCTGCAGAACATACTAATGCTGGGTCTGGAACAGACCATATAGCATCTCATGGAGCTGCTTATGGATTGAATTACTTATTCCCTTCCTTACTGTGTATCTGCAAGGTGTTTCACAACTAAAATGCAGTTGTTCTTTATGACCTCTTCAGAGCTGCAGAGCATGTGGGGGATGCCTGCCCTTGGGATGGTTGAACTTACTGTCCTGTGGTTGGTGAGAGACGGAGGGAGCCTCAAGTAAAATAGTCAGAGAGGCAGAACACAACTGGCCCATAGTGCACAGGTTTGATGCCTTTTGTATGAAGCAAATATAATCTTGAAAGCTATGGATTCCACTGTATAAATGAGTTTCCAGTACCAGGAGCTAGAGGTTAAATAGAGAGAAGTCTACATAAGGATAATCATATCCAAAACAAGTGTAAAGGTAAGAATAGATTTCTGTGAATAATATTATTAAGTCAGAGATGTGAAAGTAAGAATTAGGTGTGTAGTTTGTCACAAGAACTAAGACTAGTTAACCAGTAAGTCTGACATCCTATTGCTAAAAGAAGATATTGTCAGAAGGAGGCATGAAACCACTGCAACAGTGAATTATTTAATCCTAGACAATGAAAGACTTCTTTCTGGCATTATTAGGAAGGGGTATTTCTTTGAGATCTCAGTTCTTTTGTATTACAAATTTCCCCTCTTACTTTAAAGAGGAAGAAGAAGTACAATGTATCATGGGAACTAAATCTCATTACTTTAGAATAGTTAGAAATGTTAGTTTAATTCCAGTAGCATCTCTTATGTCTGAAAAGATATCTATTTGCTCATAATAATTAAATCCAGCTTTTAATTAATGTAGCTTTTGGCCTCAGGAGTTTGCAAGAAAAAAATATTTAATGGAATTATTTTAGAAATTTTGAAAAAAGGGTTCAGAATTTTACATATGCTGTGGTTTCTTTCTTAGCAGCTGGTGCAGGGCTGTGTTTTTGACTTCAGTCTGAGAACAACGCTGATAACACACCAATGTTTTTAGTTGTTGCTCAGTGATGTTTACTCTGACCAAGGACTTTCTCAGTCTCAGGCTCTGCCAGGGAGGAGGGGAAGCCAGGAGGAAGCAGAGACAGGACCCCTGACCCAAACTGGCCAAAGGGCTATTCCATACCACAGCACGTCATGCCCAGTATATAAACCGGGGGGAGTTACCCGGAAGGCCCAGATCACTGCTCGGGTCGGGCTGGGTATCGGTTGGCGGGTGGTGAGTGGTTGTGTTGTGCATCACTTGTGTTTATTGTTTTCTTTTCCTTTTCCCCTTCTAGTTTTATATTCTCTTCCCTTGTTATTTCCCTTATCATTATTATTGTTGTTGGTAGTGGCAGTAGTTTTGTGTGGTACCTTAGTTACTGGACTGCTCTTATCTCAACCTGTGGGATTTGCATTCTTTTGATTCTCCTCCCCATCCCTCTGGGAGTGGGGGAGGGGAAGAAGGGGAGGAGTGAGAGAGTGGCTGCGTGGTTCTGAGTTACTGGCTGGGCTTAAACCTTGATATAATGGGTAACTTCAGTAATACACATACTGAAATATATGATGTTGTGCTTGGTTTAGAGTTCAAGGTAAGTGGTATGAGAAATGCTCTTTCACAAGGCAAATCACAGTGATTAAATCCTATCATGTTTTCTGATAGTTAAATGGACTTGACCTTGCCTGGTGATCTGAAGTCATTTACACTTTTTCCATAGAACTGTATTGGCAATCTATATTGCCAGGTTGATCAGAGGAGCTAAAATGCTGTAGTAATACCAAACTACTTGAAGATGCATTTTAGTCTTGTGAATTCAGAGGAGTGTATTGGAGTATCCGTTGGGTAAGATACTGGCACACTTAGGTATCAGAGCTAATGCCACCTTTTTTTGTTGTTCCATTCATTGCTTTGTGGTAGAGTTATGACAGTGCTAATTATATGTGCCTGAACTCAACTGTGAAACTCCACTTCTCAATCGCCAGCAGAAAGGTTGAATCTCCCAGACTTTGTGTGGCTTGTACTTTTTACTTTTTTTGTGTGACTTTTACTGAATTATGACTTGTAAGTTTGGTTGGTAATTCATGATATCTGAAGTATGGATTTGGAGGCTGAAGCAGAAGCCATTTTCTTAATCTATAGCTATTCTGTGCTAGATTCATACAATGGTAATGCTTCGTGCTATCCTGTAACGCTTCTGTGTTACTACTTGTTTTAGCTTCTAAGCAATTGAAAAATTATTTACATCTGGTTTTTCAATATGTATATAACTGTATTTTCCTCTTCCATTGGAGGACATCTTTGGTGGATAATAGAATATTTGTAATGCATTCTGAATTTCTAGGCTAAATTTTTCTTACTCGTAGTATTTTTCATGTAAGCAGTTTCAAGTTTTCACACAAGGACACAAGGATGAATTAGGCCCTGTTTAAGTATGGGAGAGGAAGGGGTAAAGAAATACATGGAACTCTCTAATTCCACCATTTCCATGTGAAGGGGCTCATGCCTTGAGCAAAATACTCTGCATGATAATTTTGCAGCAGATGGGACTATATGCCAGATGATACAGAAACAACAACAACAAAAAAACAGTGTGTATTGTATTGGGGCACCTATTGCTTTCTGGACAAGTCATTTTATCTGGAAATCAGAACATTGGTTACTAATTTCTATGGAGAATACTGGAAAGCTATAAATATGCACTTAAGTGACACAGCTGTGTCCCATTTTTGCTGTGTTATGCCACTGTGGTGAACAATGCTAGCTGAGGCTGCTCTGTTCATCAAGTAGATAGACTAAGTTTCAACTTCTATGTAACTCTTCCAGCAGAAACAGCATATAAAGTCACTGACGTCTGCTCATGGTAAGCTAGTGTTCTAGGTATTTGGGAGACTCTCGCAAGACTCTTATTTGTATTTTGGGTATCAGACTACTTTAAAAATACAGTCCTGGGTATTATTGTTTTCCTATTCCCCATTTGTGGAATACACACACAAATAAAACAAACAAAAAAACCCCACCCCAAAATGACAAACCCAAAACCAACAGAACAAAACAAAAAAAAAAGCCACAAAACAAACTAGAACAACACAAAACCCAGTCAGGTTTAAAGAAGTCAGGTTTAAAGATGTCGAAGGATGGAGACTGTAACTTAGCCTACCCATTCTGGTGCTTGACTGCTGTAATGGGGAGAGTCTCTCATTTTCATGTATCCAGTCAGAGTCTCTGTTGCTGCAGACTATGCCTGATGACTTGTACTCCTGCTATGCATCCATTTGAAGAGCTTGATTCCATCTTCTTCATTACCTCTTCCTATATATGGCTAATTTTGAGATGATTTAAACTGTTTGATTTAATCAACAAAGTTAAAATTACAATTTAGGTGATTCAGTAGGAAAGCACAGTGTCTGAGGGAGCAGAGAAAGAAAATAGTTCAAGTATTTCATTTCGAACATTTCTGGTATTGTCTGTGTCCTTCTAGTGAAAGGATAAAGGGCACACATAGAAAGAAATTGGTGGAAATATGAGTCAGGAGAATACTGATACTCCTTTACACTAAAGGAAGATCTACTAAAAAGATTTACTAAAACTGAAAACAAACAAGTAACAGAGCAGTCAACACCAGTATCGATCCTAATAGTTTTTCAGAAATGGTTTGAAACTATGGCAAACTCACACCAGGTGGGCATTAAAGAGCTGACAACCAAGCTTTTCTACTGTCATTTTTTGTTTGTTGTTTCAAAGGTTCATACTGCCGTGTGATGATTTGCCAACTGAACATTGCTCCCTGGAGTGCTGGCCACCCCTCTGGCCATGCGTTGTGTTCCTCTGAATAGGTTATGAGAAATTCAACTGTCAGTTATAGAGGTATAAGATCAGTGCTTTAGCACTGGTTTACTTCAGCTCTGCTGTGTTAATAGTGTACAAATAATTGTAAACAATGAGAAAAATAGGTGTATATACACTAACCCAGGCTTCAGTAGGCTTCTGGGTTCAGATGGTGGGGACTCAAGTTTCATTTCTTTTCCTGGAAAGAAAAAGAAGTGTTCAAATTCTAATTTGAAGCTGGATGCAACAGATGAGACTGGCGGTTTCTGGCTGTTACCTCTGAGTGCTGGTGGGCTGTGATTTTGTTTGCTCGATGCAGTGGTTTTGCATGGTGGGGTTTTTTATGTTAGTGGGGTTTGCACAGTTTCTTGTGTGTTTGTGGCGGTTTTGTGGTTTGTGTTTAATCTTCTTTTAATCTTCTTTAGCTTGCTTTTCAAACTCAAAATATTGTAGCCTAGCTTCAGTTGAAAATGACGTGGAGGAGCATGTTTTCAAATATGAAGCACTGTAAAGAACTTAATGTTTGTCACACACATTTTAAAATACACATAGCTGATGTGTGGATGGACTCTTGTCACTGGGCACCAGTGACAGCACAAGAGGTGATGGGCACAGACTCAAACACAGGAGGCTCTGTCAGAACAGACAGGAAACTGTTTTACTATGAGGGTGAGGGTGACTTCCAGCGCTACCTTCCAACCTCAGTCATTCTGCGATCAACTGGATTATGCTTCTCAATTAATTCCAGTATAAATCCACTTTCACTATTTTTGTATTGGGTTGAAACCAACCTTAGTGAAATACTTCTTCTGAGAGGAACACTTCTTTTTATACTTCTACAGGCTTGCAGGAACAAAACAATATTTTATGCTCTATAGCATAAGAATGCAGAATATCAAAGTTAAGCCATGTACACATAAATTTCTTTTTTAAAGATTTTCTTTCCTATTTTTATTCAATAGCAAAGCATTTCCCTTAAGCATGACCTTTCTTAAGTTAATAAGAGAAGAGGGTAGGGACTTATAGGGAAAGCTTATTGGTGATTTGAAATCTTTCCAAATTTGAGTGAAATTTAAGATAGGGAGATAGAGGCTAAGGAAATAAGTGTCTGAGGAGACCTGATGCACTGATCTGCCACATCTTAAATGGTTAAAGCAGATAAATACTTCTATTAACCGAAACCATCAAACAGAAGCTGTGACAATGTCATGCTGAAGGAAGTACAAGGACAAGTCTGGTTGAACTTGAGCAACAGAATCACTGAAATAAAGGAAAGCAGCTTGAGCAAGAAACAAACTAATGAAACATGATTTTTGCTATGAGACAGAGGTAGAAAAGATGCTATGAGAGTTCAGGTTGAGGCTCAAAACAGGGTGGGTGGTTTTGTGGTTTGTTTTTTTGTTTGTTTTCATTTTTAAAGAAGACTAAATGGGGAGAGAAGAACTATGGAGGCACATGTAACATGGGAAGACTTCTCTCCTTGGATAAAAAAAATGTCAGTTTTTAATAGAGGAATAACTTGGAAAACGTAGAAACAAACCTCCACCTCAACTAGGGAAAAAATTAAACCAAAAGTACAGGAAAAGCATTTAGTGAGCTTTTATTGTACCCAGCACCACTCAGGTGTCCTGTCTCTGCTCCCTCCCAGCTTCTTGTGCCCCTCCTCACTATTAGAGCGTGAGAGCCTGAAAAGTCCTTGACCAGGTTAAGAGCTACTGAGCAACAACTAAGACATTGGTGTGTTATCAACATTGTCCTCATACTGAATCCAAAAAGCACAGCACTTAACCAGCTACTAGGAAGAAAATCAGCTCTGTTGCAACTGAAGTGAGGAGAATTGCAAAACTGTGAGTCCTGCCAACAACCTTAATACATTATTTTCTGACACTAGCAATAACGTTGTGTGAATATTAATTTAAGTTTGAAAAGTGAAGGTTACCTCAAATCCTGTATGGCTTGTGTGTACATCTTTCCACTGTCTTGTTCAGAGTAGCTTTCTCAACATGGTGATTTCAGATACAAACCCCATGACCTGCCAAGAGTGACCTGGCTCAGGTTTCCAGAAAGGGTTAATTCTTGCTTGTTTGATTTCATTTGAATTATGTACTAGTTCGTGATACTTTAACCTGGGCAGCCA
>NW_009933205.1:0-2681 GCF_000696875.1 Nestor notabilis | reverse complement strand
ACTCAAACATCAGGAATTAAGCCAGATAGATTCTTACCTCTAACACGCTACTTCACATGAGTCAAAATGTGTCTCTTGCACTCAGGAACAGCAGGAAAGTCCCTCGAATAACATCCAAATACTGGAGTAGTTTTATGTTTTGGGGTAGTGACGTGCTTCTGTGTTGCTTTTGACAGCTGTTTGAATGAAAGGTAAACAAGCTGTTCAGATGGGGTTTGATTTGTCATCTAAACTATGTGGATTCTTTCTAAATGGTACACCACAGATCGTTATTAACCAATGTCATATATGCACTACAGCAGTTAACATGTACTGTACTTCTATAATCTGCACCTTTTGTGGGACATAAGATGGATCGCTGAAAAAAAACCCTTGAAAATGTGTGCTACTGCTAATTGAAATAAGTGGATTTGGAAGGTTGGAGTGCTTTCCCAGTTTTGTTTGAAGGAGAACTGATGGAACAGCTTCTTAGTACTATTTTGGAGTATTGCTTTAGTACTCACAGTCTTGAACTGCTACCAGGCCTTTTACAACACTAGAGCTGTTCTGTGTCTTTGCTTGTTGGAATTCTAATGGAAGGTAGCCACTCCTTTATGAAGTTAGCCTATCGTGTACTGCCTGGCAGGTGAATAAAAGCTTTTAGTTAGTGACTAAGACTTATTTCTATGATCGGGTAATAATCTTTGTTCTTCAAAGGCAAAGCTTGAGTTTTATTTATGGGCTATGATCTTTGGTACCTCTGCATTTTATTTTTTCCTAATAAAGGAAATTGTAATCCCATCATTGAGAGTAGCACAAAAATAATCTCCTCAACATTTGTTAAAAATAATTGAGTGTTTTCATAATTTCAAATTATGATCATTATTATTTTTTTAAAATCCTCAATACTCTTCAAAAGCCATCGTTTCACTATTGGTGATTTATTCCAAAAGCTTTTATCTGTTTAAAAAAGGAAATTTCAAATGTGACAGAAGAAAATGTTAAGACAAATTTCTCTAACAAATAATGCTGGTTTCTAATGGCTGAACTTGTCTTGAATGGAAATTAAATTTAACAGTCTATAACAAGATCATACTGATTTATTCAAAACTGTTACCTTTCAACGTAGAAAATCTGTAGGCTTCTATATACTGCTTCTTGAAAAGCCTGTTTTTAATTCCAGAAAACTAAATTACCATTTGAAACAGCATGTCTGCTGAAGGGGAGCTCCACTGTGCTGTGCTAGTGAGTTTAGCAGTGCTAGTATAATAGGATAAGCAAAGTATTCAGAGAAAATACTGGGCTGTTATGTTTTAAAAGCTAGGCTCTGAGACTGACCTTCCTTAATTGTTAATGTGAATCATGTTCTCAACCTCTGCACTTTACTAAATTTCCTCCTGCCTCCATATTGACAGTGTCATTAAAGTGATATCTACAGTGAAGCCTTTTGCACATGCACTGCTCTGTATCTGACCAGATGACTTAGTGATGTATGATCTATGCTCATAAACAAGAAAAGCTTTTCATCGTTCCTGAAAAGTCATTCTCTTCTTTGATTAATTCTCCTAAGGAGGTTCAGCCCTTGACTTACTTTAATGTGTCATATATTCCAAAAATAGTTTGGACATTGAAACAACTCTTATAATAAAGTATTTGCAAGTCCCTGAACAAAGGTGGAGAATAGAAATCCACTGTATTAAGCCAGTGAGTACACCATTAGAGGCTGAAAAAAACAATAGCGTAAGGGCAGCAGTTGATGTTACAGATCAAATTCATTAATACTAAATTAGGTGTATGAAGATACAAGACTCAGTGGAATATGGGAGGCAAAGGAACTAACTGAAAAAAATCAGAAATTTTTATTTTTTTTTTTTTAAAGCCTTCCCTTGGTCATTACATAAGGTTGGTGTAGATGGTTCCCTGTTAGATCAATAACATATGGTAAATTGGAAATGGAGTTTAGGGATAAAAAGGGGACTGATACTGGTCTAGAGATGCCAAGATGATTATTAATTTGTTAAAATCTTCAGGGTTTTTAAAGTGGTATGAAGAGTAATACAAATTTTGAATGGTTTTGCAAGTGATGTAGGGAGCAATAGCCTAATGGCAGACTGACCAAAAAACAAAGCAAATAGTAAAAAATATCCCTTAAGTTGTTCTTTTTATTTTTCTTTCCCATTTTCTCTGGAAACTAAAACCTGATGATCAGAAAGGTGAAAAGCTGGCTAGGCAATAGAAAGATTTATATTGCAATAGGCTGTGATGTCCTGCAGGCATAGCAATTGCCTCAGGCCAAGCTGGCTGTCCGTCTAAATGCAGAAAAACCAACCCCCCCAAACCACAAATGCACACGCACTGGATTCCTGAAACACTTCACCATTTGTTCTCTGGTGCTCTTCACATAAGGATTTGGGGAATGTATGTAGCCTTAAGACTTGGTGAGATGACGGAGGCTTGAGCAAGCGTATCTGTAATGATCACTGACATACAAAATTACTAGCATCCCTGGTTGGAGTATAAGAATGTGGCATTTTGAAATCTTTCAGACAATGGTCCCAATAGTTCCTAGAGGTAAGCAGCAATATTTAATTATTCATTTGGAGGTTTGCTTGACATGAAAGTATTATTACTTATATGTAATAATAAAGTATCATTTTTTATATGCAAGAAGTATAATGGGGCTATGGAACTGATGGACAGGG
>NW_009933204.1:37808-61575 GCF_000696875.1 Nestor notabilis | reverse complement strand
AGTTTCCTGGGTCTTCCACTTTCCCCTTCTTATTCAGAATAAAAGTGTTAGTACTCTTGATACGTTAAGTGGGAACTTTGAAAATATCCGGAAATAAAAACTAACTGGCTTTCATGTATTTTTGTTGTACACGTTTTATTCTTGTTACTAAAGAAAATTCAAACTTTATATTCTTTAGAGACAAAACAGTAGCTGTATTTGTCTTATTAACTTTCCTCTCCTAGCAGATATGACTGCTTAATTATTACTGTTGCTACTTGTACCCTTTTTTCAGTGGCAAAGCACGCACAGAATAGGAAATAGAATACAAAAATGTTGTTTTCTCTCCTCCTATTAGCAATAAAATTTTTACTATATTAATATCAAATAGTGAGTAGATCGTGTACAGTCTAGCTACTGCTGAAAAGGAAATGTTGACGTGGTGCAGGAAATTACAGATTACTGGATAGCTAATGGAGTATATATGAAGTATAAATCCTTATTTATGAGAAACCCATTCTGGCAAGAAATTAAATTAGGGGATTTAAATATATATCTCTTATTTGTTAAGCCACAGGGGATTGTGATCTTTCTTTTAGCTGCTGAATGACATTTTTAATGAATTAATTTCAAACCCTTTAAGATATATTAGGAAAAAGGGATGTACGTTTGATACATTAGGTAATTATGCAGAAGTATTAAGGGATTCTACTTTCAAAAACATTGCTAGTCTTATCCTAGACTGTTTTTCTGTATTCTGTAGTCTGGGCTTATTTAAGTGACCTTTTCATTCCCCCTTCCTGCCAAATAATTAAGGTTTTAAAATATTTTGTTATTCCGTTGATAGTACAGCTAAAACAGAATGAAGTATCTTCTGTCCTTTCACACGGGTAATTTAAGTCCTCCATGACAAACTCTACCATTTGCAAATTGAGTTGATAATTTCACTGACTGTGCAGGGATAACAGAGTAAAACATTGTAAATACTTAAGGTGTGGGTATGAAGCATGGAAACCAAATTACTTGGGAGATTTTTAAGACCTATGCTTGGTATCCCAGATCAGGGGACATGTTGCCTTGTCACTGTAGCACAACTCCAGACTTGCAAGTGTTCTGCAGGCAGCTTGAGTTCAGGCTGTCTGCACATCTCATTTTCTTTCGTAATACACAGTGCAGAGGAAACAGTGCTTTGACCCTGGTATGTTCCCAAACAAATGAGATGTAAGGAGGTAAAGGGGCTAGATAACACCTGACTCTGCAGTGCAGGCATGGTCTGTAGTAAGGACTATTTGGAGCTCAGGGCTTTTCCTGCAGTTTCTGAAGTTTGGGTCCATAGCTTTGTCAGGAGGTAGGAGACATCTTGAAAATTGAGAATATGCTAAGGCTTTTGTGAGACCAGTTATTTAATTGTCCACTCCTTTTGTACATAAAATGTACACACAGTTGACGGAACAAATAGTTCATAAGGCAACTAACTCTGTAAACTCACAAAATGGCACTTTGAAGGTAACTTTTCGATAGTAAAGGGACCTCCAGAAACAAATTTGTTGAAATTCTTTTATGCTGCCCTGCTTAAGGGATCTTCAGCACTGCTGTGTTTGTAAGGTGGACCAAACAGGCACAAATCACTAGAACCGTGACTTTTGGCATGATTGTTTTTTGTGGGTTTGGGGAAAACCCTTGACTTTAACTTGCAGTTTCTGATGACAGAAGAGCTATGCTTTCGATAAGGAAAAACTAACAGCAGCCTGAGGTGTTGTAAAGATGAAGGGCAGGCTTCGTGACTGACATTCAGAATAGTTCTTAGGGATGTCAGGGGGTAGTTATTTCCTCTTCAGTGATGCAGTTGAACAAACTGTACACACAGTCTGCTTTTAAATGTGCTTTCTCTTCAATAAGAGATTACTTGGCACAATAACTTCATAAATATGGCACGTATAAATGCCCTAAGGCTAACGAAATATAAAAAGCAAGCATTATGTATCCATTTTATGAATATTTACCTGACTCTTCTCTCAAATTTATAAAACAAGGCTTACAAATACTTTCTTAAGAGTCCTCAGGCCTCACATATATATTTTTTTCCTCTTCCTCTGTGTTCCTTTTGTTTGTCTCCTTTCCGTGCAGATGACTTCCCTAAACCACAGATCACTGTCCAGCCAGAAACCCAGTCAGCAATCAAAGGCTCCAATTTGAGTTTTGTATGTTCAGCAGCCAGCAGCAGTGATTCCCCAATGACTTTTGCATGGAAGAAAGACAATGAATTACTGCAAGATGCTGAAATGGAGAATTATGCACACCTCCGGGCACAGGGCGGTGAAGTGATGGAATACACTACCATCCTTCGACTGCGCAATGTTGAGTTCAGTAATGAAGGGAAATACCAGTGTGTTATTTCTAATCATTTTGGTTCATCCTACTCTGTCAAAGCCAAACTTACAGTAAACAGTAAGTATGTTACTTTTTGCTTATGTACTTAAAGTAGAAGGATTTTAATCAAGTTATGTAAATACAGTTTTTCCTGTCCTCATCATCTGCATCTTTTAGAAGATCCCTTAATAAGCTGATGTTATTTTTTTAAAATATATCTACTTCCAAGATCATCATTCAGTTTTAAATCTGGCCCCATTGTACTGAAGTGTAGTATGGGAAAAAGCAAATAAGAGACCCAACACATAGTAAATCTTACAAATCTATGTAACCAGATGGAAAAACATTAATCTTTTCTTCACAGGAGGTAAGTCTGTACTTTGTTTCAAGGTACTATGGAAAGGTCATGTAGCAGGAGGCTTTTAGCAGAAATGCAATTTTGATCTAGGCAGTCTCATACAGCTCTCTCCCTTTCTATTTGATGGCTACTGATAAATTGAGGCTGTATGCTTCCCTGGGATTTTTAGGCTCAAGAAGGGTGTTAAGAAAATGCTGTGCAAAAAAGGAAAAGTATGTTTGATTTATTCATTTTGATATTGATAACTTTTCTGTAGTGCTGCCTTCATTTACAAAGATCCCCATGGACTTAACCATTCGTGCTGGGGCAATGGCACGTTTGGAATGTGCTGCAGTTGGGCATCCTGTCCCACAGATTGCTTGGCAGAAAGATGGTGGAACAGATTTTCCTGCAGCACGCAAGAGGCGCATGCATGTCATGCCTGAAGATGACGTATTCTTTATTGTTGATGTCAAGATTGAGGACACAGGCGTTTATAGCTGTACAGCTCAAAACACTGCTGGAAGCATTTCAGCTAATGCAACATTAACAGTACTAGGTAAGACATTAGCAGTCCTTAATGGCATAATCTCCTTTTCAGAACATCAGTTGATTAAAAATATCAATTTTATGGAAGTGCTGTTTAGAAATAAAAACACTGTAATTTGTATTGACATATACTTATAGATGAGAAATACGTACTCCAGCACACGTTCACTATTGTGATGCAAAATAATAGAAGTTATTTATTTCTCAGAGTGTACACAATGCCTGATATGTGGGGGCTGCAGGAGATTTTGTTTAATTAATTAATTTCCTGATGTTTTGTTAAAAATTTTTAATGTAGTTCTCTGCAATCTTGAGCATGTATGATTCAGCCTTTTTACCTTCTAAGGTAATGAAGCATCTAGGTCTGATCAATTGACAAGTAAACCATAGGATTCAAATTCCTTGAGTGTGTTTTTTCTGAGAATGAGAATAAGCTTCATTAAGCCTTACTGATGCATTCAATTTAGCTTTTCCTCTTGAGATGTGAAGGAAAAGGACATGTTTCCATTCTTGCAAGGTCATTTAGAATATAAGGCTTACACTTTCGTTTCAGAAACACCATCATTTTTGCGGCCTTTGCTAGATCGAACTGTAACAAAAGGTGAAACTGCAGTCTTGCAGTGTATTGCTGGTGGTAGCCCTCCACCCCGACTGAATTGGACTAAGGATGACAGCCCTCTCTTGGTAACAGAAAGACACTTCTTTGCTGCGGGCAATCAGTTACTAATTATTGTGGATACAGATGTAGAAGATGCTGGCAAATATACTTGTGAAATGTCTAATACGCTTGGAACGGAACGAGGCAACATTCGTCTTAGTGTAATTCCTACTCCCACCTGTGATTCTCCTCAAAACATTGCCCCATCACTTGATGATGATGGATGGGCCACAGTTGGCATTGTGATCATAGCTGTGGTTTGCTGTGTGGTGGGCACTTCCTTGGTGTGGGTGGTCATCATCTACCACACCAGACGGAGAAATGAAGATTGCAGCATCACAAATACAGGTGTGTAAACTGAAGGTTTGCCTTGGAAAGGAAAAAGAATACTTGTGGTTGCTTTACAATGACTTTATTGTAGGAATATTTGTGTGCTTTGACTCAGAGTCTGAAGAGTGAATTACTTGTTACCTCTGCTGACAAGTCTAAAAATGCTTCTACAAAGTCTTGAAGTGTGCTAATGGTTTTTGTGTGTGTTTTGCTTCTCCACAGATGAAACAAATTTGCCTGCAGACATTCCAAGTTACCTGTCATCCCAGGGGACACTGGCTGAAAGGCAGGACGGATATGGTTCATCTGAAAATGGCAGTCATCATCAGTTCCTCACATCTTCTGTGGGAGGGTATTTCTTGCAGCAGAGGGACAGTAATGGTAGGTGTAAAATGCTAAGATTTTTCATATTGCTTGAGTAGCTGCATGTTGGCTATTGTCTTTCTGACTATTAGAAATAATAGTAGAAATAACACTAAAGAAACACTGAAATTTAACTGAGGATATGAAATTTATTGCTTGGGATTGCTTCAATGACATAACAACAGTAAGTAGGTTCTGGTCATCCAAATGATATTACGGCTTTGCTTAAATTGTGATGTTATTCTCTAGTCTTGAGAGTAAATTTAAATCCCATTTCCAAAACAAGAGTGTCCAAAAGGAATTACAACAGCAAGTCTTCCTCTTTTGTAGCTTGAAAAGGATGCTTTTAATTAGTGTAGGCATGGGTGGTAATATCAGCTTAATTAAACTTTCCTGTGGAAAAGTTAGTAGGGTCAAAGTCAATAAAGAATTTAGGATGACTGCAAGTTAAAAGCTGCAATACTTAACATTTGTACGCCCAGCCCCTGAGAATCCAGAACATACCTGGGTTAGGGAGGAAAAGGCATCTTGCTACGAAGAGTTGGGGTAGGAGGGAATGGAGCAGTGATGAGAGTTCTGCATTTGTAGGGTAGTGAGAGGAGTAGCCTCTTTGTCCAGTGTCTACAGCCTTGAGGCGCCATTGATCTTAAAAGTCAGTATAGCTGTTCAAGCAGTGAGTGACTCCCTCAGATTATTCTACCTAGGACTTTCTTATTAGAACTCTGTGCTCCAAAGGGTGGCTGTGTGACAGAGCATGAGCCTGGCTTCCAGTGCTTTAGAGGAAGTCAGTCCCTGGTTCTGATCCCCATGATTGTGTTTTTTCTGTTTTCCAGAGACTTTGTAATAAAGCACATCTTAACACTTGCTAGAATTAGAATTCTTACCAAAAGGTTAGGTTAAACTTAAGCAAGCTCTAAATACACTAGGATATTTAGTTGAGCAGATAGGGTTCTTAAAAGAACAAAATTTAAGAACCTGTAAGCTGAAGCTTAAGGAAAGACCATACACTGACATGTCAATTTTATTTTTAAGGCATTTGCCATCTAGATAATGGCAGCGAAACAGACTTGGAGGGTGTTGCAGATCCATTCCTCTGCCACTATCTAGGGACTTCAGGGACCTTGTATTTAAAAGGAAATATGTATGGCTCTGAGGCCTTTGAAGCATACAGTGCAAGTAAGTTGGGAGCAGGTGGATGTTTTAGTACTGACTGGATCTTTTGCTATAATGAATCTGTATAAAAACAATTTTTCATTTTCTTTAGGTTGCAGCCCTGACCAAAGAACAGCATGCCTGGACCCTTATGAGTCTGGATATTTAAAGAAAAAGGAATGCTATCAATACTCACCTCCACTGGAAGATCCCTTTGACCAGTGTGTTGGCATTATTGGGATGCAGGCTGCAAGTAGCAGATTGATTAACTCTGTTTATACTCAAAATGAAGGAACTGGACTAAAAAGCAAAAGTCCGAACTCAGACGCATTTGATTTCAGTAGAAGTTTGGAACCCTCGTCTATTGTCAGTAACAGCACTTTCATGGGTATGTTCTAAGTATTGTTTTTTATTCAAGCTGCTGGCATTCTTTCTGTCTCGTTTCCTACTTCCAGCATTAAGCACAACTGTTTACTCAGCTTTTTCTTTCCCAGTATTACACTAGGCAATTCTGTAGTAGTGTTTAGATGCTGATATAGCTAGCATTGTAAAAAACCTAATTTTTTAGTTTTCCTTGAGCTGCTTTCTGTGGGTATCTGTGAATTTAGTAAGATAATACAGCATATGGGATAGAAATAGTTTATAAAGGAGGAGAGGAAAAACAGGAAGTAGCTGAGGAAAGGCAGTTCAAGAGTTCTCCTTAACATTTTGCATGGGTTTTTGTCTTTTTGTTTTATTCCCCCCTCTTCCTCCGTGAGTAAATTGTGATGTTTCAGTATCTATTTTTTAAGGCTCACGCAACTGAACTGTACATGTGGGCTCGCTCTCTCTCCACTGCAGTGCATGAAGATAATTGGATGCCCCAGAAATTAGGGTCCCCTCTGGATCATACCAGAAGATAGCCAGGAGATTCACCCTATCCTGTGTTGTGAATGGAGCAGCTTGGGGCTAGATCAGAAGCAGAACTGAGTTACATCAAAGAAGTATTCAGGTCAAACATGGTAGTCAGGTGATGTGGTTCACCTCTGGGTGTAACTGGGAGCCCTGTTCTGCTTCTCAGGAAACCTGACTTATAAGAACCATTAAATACAACATCCCAAATGTTTGAAGTGAACAGGAACAGAAAAGTAATTATAGTAAAACTGCATAATGAGCATATTTAGATCACCGGGAGATCTTAATAGCTCACGTTTACATAAAAATGTCATCAGTGGTTCATATCTCCTATCTTACTATAGCTGGCAGATTTCCATAAATGTTAGGATACTTATTGAAATACACCTTAACAAACTTCAGGGATACCAGAATACATCTAGTATTCCTGAAGGTCCATCCTGGGACCTTTCACATTAGGCAAAATGTGTGCAAGGGCTCAGGGCAGGTTGGGAGACTCGAACTCCAGTATATGAGGATATATTGTATAACATGGTGAGCCAGAACTGTTTACCCTTCAAAGTCAGGCACTGTGGAAAAGTGCCCTCTCTACCCCTCCTTTGTCATCTTCTCTCATTGGTGTGTATGGCAAAAGAGTTCTTGAAGCTTAAGTCAGGGTTTACAATTTTAATCCAGATTTCAGGGAGAGGTGGGGGGAAGACGAGCATTACCTTTGAAATTCCCTAAATTTTGGGTCTTGGTATGGTTGGTTGGTTTAAAATACATATTAGCCCACCATACTGCTTTCATCCCCGTGATATATGTGTGCCAAGTGCACCCCTAGTACCCTGGATTTGTCTCCTGTCTGGTGTGTTGGCATGGTTGATCAAGGGCTGGGTCTGCTGGCCCTGCAAGGGAGCCAGGGGAAATGTGCATCACTGGGCTCTTTGTTCTCAGGAGGTGTGGAGGGAGGTACAAGTTCTGAAGTTTTCCCCTTCGAAAGCCAGATGATTGGACTGTAAAACATTGCAGATGCCATGACATCTGGCAGAGGCCCTGGAACTACACAGAGCCTCCTGGCTGCCTGCCACTATTGCTGTGGTGGGACTGTGCAGATAGGGCTTTACTGTGTCTCCTTCAGAAAGTAGTTGTACTATATGTGGGTATACCCAGGAGTTAATGCATCCTCAAGGGTTCATGTTTCCCTGTCTCCCATAAAAATCTATGCACAGCTACTTTTTATTGTCAGTTCTCGGAGCTACTGCCCCTCCCAACTTGTATCATCATTGCCATGGATGCTTCATAATCATTAGCACTCATCACTCAAAGAGGCAATGGTTAGATCTTGGAGGTGGTGGCTTTGGAAGAAGTCATGATAGTTTTCTTGTCTTTAGTTGTGGATTTCCTTCTTCAGCCTCCTTGCCTTCAAATTCAGCCCAATTTTGCCTCTAAAATCACAATTACAGCTGGCATTAACATCACTGTTGATGCATGAGCCAGAAAGTTCACAGTTTTGGGTTTGTTTTTTTAAAGACAGGATTCATTTGTAGCTTTGGTGCTGTGAGTAACATACTTCCATGTTGTGTCAGGAGCCAAGCAGCTCTGCAAATCCTTGATGCAAATACAGACTTTGTCCAAACTCTGTCCAAATCCATTTTTAGTAACTTCTCAGATTAGTTTTACTTGAAATCTTTGCTTCTAGCAACTAAGCAAAACTAGAATTATGGCTTTTTGGGTGCAAAATTTATTAACAACTGTAGTGTTAAGGTATTAATAAACCCAGAGTTCTTCAAAATCAGCCTGTGGCACATTGTCTTCTGAAAACAAGTTTTTTGAGAATCATTTACGGACACTATGACTTGTGACGGCCGTATCTTTCTTCAGTGGAAAAAGAGAAGATCCTTCTGGCAGAGGTGTTGACACTCACACCTTCCCAATGGTAAAGAGTGACAGGAACTTTAATTATTTTCTGGCTAGTGAATCCATATAATTATTAATAAAGGTTCAACTGATATGCCAAAGTTTCTTTGAGCTACACCTGTTCTAGCCAGTTACGGGCAAAGAGATGATGAACAGGTGTGAACAGAGATTTTGACTGGTGGGACCTTCATTATTAATGGGAGATGCTAGCCAGTAAAAGATTGCATTTAGGTTGCACAGTAGGAGGATGTTGTATAACCCTACATGTTAAGGGTATGTTTTTTTAATATACATTTTTTTTTTTTTTTTTTTTTTTTACTAGTCTGCATGACAGATTTCATGTGCCATTCGTTCACTGAAGAATAAAACAGGGAGACTGGTGTGACTTTTGTATTAAAAAGTGCCTTATTGTATATATGCTTGCAGTTTGGTGTGGCCACCTCCCACCTCACCACTCTTCCCAAAGAAAAATGGAAATGGAATAGTCATGAAAACAATAGTAATGAAGTTATGTGTGGCTATATATTTACTTTGGAAATGTTTTTAATGTCTCAGGTGGCAGAGCCTTGCCATATGCTTGTGATCGCATGGATGTTTTAAGGGGTAAAATAACAGTTAAGTAAAATCTCACTTTGGTGATCTTTTGCTTGTGTTAAAGATTGCATTCTAGCATGCAGCACTTAGTGAGACACAGAACTGTTAGCAGCAGTATTTCTGTACTTACTCATTTACTGTCTTTCAGGAACATTTGGAAAGCCTTTATGGAGGCCTCAGCTGGACTCCCTCTCAAGTTGTAGACAGCCAGAGAATTGCCAACCAAAACCTTCCTGTAATAATCATCATGCCTCACTGGACTTCAGTGTAGAGGCAGATGAAGATGGAAAGGAAAGGACAGTTTCTAGAGGAGAAAATAGCATTTATACTTACAAACAGTCCTTTGAAAACTTTAGGACTTCTACTTTTCAATCCTTTGATTTGGATACATAGCTCCTTTTGGACCTGCCTTTGATTTCTGGAACCAAAGACATACTTTGACATACTACTACCTCAGTGTGGAATTTTATTTAAAAAGGGTGTGAAGAAAGGAAGAAGGGAAGAAAGAAACCACGTGATGCTATGAATTCAGAACAAAACAAATGCATTTTTATTCAAATAAAGCATAATTGCCAAAATGTTCTACATTTTTATACAGGGAAGACATTCTTTATAAAAATACTATAATTCTAATTATTTTATAGCTTTGTTTTATACAAATAATATCTTTGTAAATTAATGATGTAAATAGTACAGCATATCTATTTCTATGTCAGACTTCATTATATTGAAATTAGTAGTGAGCATTCTAATTTTGTACTGTTACTTGTACCTTTTTACAAATGGAAACTCCATGCTGTTTGCAGGTATCATGCATCTTATTTGCACATTATTTTTAATAAAATATGCTGCCATGTGGTCTCTGACCCACATTAATGTACGAAGAATGAAAAGCGTGACTTAGGTTTGTAGATAATGTTGCATATATGGGTGCCCTCCATTGCATGTTTGCACCTTTGTTTGACTAAAACTGGTATCTTTAGATGCACTGTGTTAAACATGTTCAGCTTCTAGGAGTGGGTGTGGTCCTGCCACAGCTACCAGTAATGTGGGTTGAATTTATTTGTGCCAAAAGTAAGTATGCAAATCTTCTGCTTTATGAATTTCCACTATCAGATAGGTGTGCACCCGTTCTCAGTTTTAATGCATGCAGGGCTGTAGTACCAACAGCCTGCCCATGCCTGTGCGCCGAGAGTGCATACATCTGCTGGAGGATATGCACAGTAGATGCACAAATCCATACCAAACTATTTAGTAAAAGAATTAAAAAGCTCTGGATATCTGCCTGTCTTTCCGAAGTGGCTTAGTGTTAAGCATTTGCCAACTATGCAGCGCATGCCCAAGTCTTTGCTTTCCCATACCCTTTCTTCCTCTTTTTTGCTTCTGCAGCTGCTTCTGTGCCCAACATGAGAAGGTAATCCAAGTACAAGATAATGTTTTCATTGGTTTAACTCATATTTCTGTTCCTTACTCAGCTGCCCTTTTTTCTGCTTGTGGATGAGATCTGTGCTTTATTCAATAGCTCAGTCAAGTTGAGCAATTGTAAATTCTTGCTGGGTTGCATTTGCAGTAATGAACCCAATGCCTTTAACTATACAAAGTCAGAGAGGATTGCTTACTATAAAATGGTAATTAAAACTAAGTGAAAACTCTGTTTTAATATGTACAGATGCCTACTATTTTAAAAAGCTGTGAATCCTGTCATCATCACAGCATTAAAACAGAGAGACTCACAAATGGTTAATATTACAGTACATCAGCTATTTAAATCTGCCTACTTTGAAGGTGCAAACTTGCATGCTTGCCAAATAGCTTCTTTTAAACTAAATTGAAAGCAGCTGTCAGAGTAGGCCATCACAGACATCATGGCTAAAGCTAGAGCAAAGGTTTCACTGCCTGGTGTAGCTGAGCTAAGGTCTTTTTGTTGTTTGCAGCCAGAAACCTGGTACCCAGATTGCGATGCAATTTCCCTTTAATTTAGGCGCCAGTATTAGAGACAGGAAGTTAATCCATCCTTAGTCACTGGTGGTCTAAGTGTAGAGAATGGATTTTTGCGTGCTTTAGTTGATTATATTGCCAGATTTTCTGACTCGTATTGTTAATTTGTCTTCATTGCTGCCAGATGTGTAGATGTGGTGACAGACATTGATATGGGTATTTGATTATAATGAAGTGCATTTTGAAAGAGATTAATTTTTCCTGAGTGAAGCACAAAGCTATAAGTCAGTAAGACAAGAAACTTAAATTTGATTCACTCAGTAACTCTCCCTTTTCTTCCCTTCCAGTGACCCTAACTTTTTCAGGGGGAGGAGAGCTGGGGGCTGTGGTAGCTTGTGTTTGCAACCAGGCATTGCTTTTTGACATATCTAAAATAACCAAAGAAAGTTAAAAACTGTAAGTACAGCTTTCATTCCAGAATTAATGTTTATTCCATGTGTCTATCATGAAAAACAAACTTTAATTATATATTCTGTAGTGGGGGAAGGTTGAAAACAGTGACAGTGCCATTTTATTCCTTTCTCAACTTTTCCCTTAAAATTTATTTATTTATTTTTTTTTTACTTGCTGTTAAAGAGTATAAAGATCCTAATCTTCTAAAGACATGGATCTCTGTACCTAAATAAACATTCAGGGTCAATGACTGATTTACAAATGCTTCCCATCAAGTTTCTTTTTAGCATCCTAAAAATAAGAGTGACTTAAAATCTTATTTGATGCCTTAAATACACAGAAATGGAAATGGACACTCCCAAGTGATCTTTTCTGCCAGTGTGAGTTTTCATGTTTAGCAAGAATTGATTTTGCTTAAATACAGTGGCAATCTATAAATTGCAAGATAACTTCAGTATCTTAATAGTTCTTTTTAAGACTACTAATGTAACCAAACATCTGTTTTAAAGGCTTGCAAGTTCTATTGCCTCCTCCTTCACTCCCCCTTCTGAAGATCCAGATGTTAGGGAGCTGGTAGGTTTATATTTACACAGCTGAAAGCTAAATCATAAGTTTATGTGATGAGGAAATAAATTGCAGCCAACACTGGGTAAAGCTTACACTGCATCTTGGAGTCTTAGAATGAGAAACAAGTGTTGCTGGATAACAAAACAGACATTTTGCAGTTTTATGTCCAGCAGCAACTGGCTCACTTAAAACTTGTAAAATTTTCTTTAAAGGCAGCATCCTCTTAATGCTTTACACACAAAATGTTTTGCCCAATGAACTCAAACAATTGCTGATATATAGTTTCTGCAAGGTTGAATAATTAATTTGAATTATTTTTGACAGATAAATGAAGTTATTTGTTTACCAGAATCTCTGGAGCAAGTATTTCCTAAGTAACTTGAATGTCTGAGATGACACTAGGCAATACCTGAATCGTTTTTTAACTGAAGGCTGTTATTATTTCAGACACACAAAACCTTAAGGAGTGTTACAGTATTTCAGGACCAAATGCTTTAATTTAGGATTCTTTACTTAACACTAAACAGATCTCGGCAGTGCCACAAGAAAGTGGGCAAAGAATTAAGCCCAGACTTTCCACTGAAGAATATTACTTTTCCATCTGAGGACTTGTTAGTGTCACCAAACAATTCTGATTTTGGTCTTGGGATCTTTTGAACACTTAGGACTTAACCCTTGAACTGCTTCAATGAAGCTTAAAGGTATGAGTTAAGATTGAAGTTCCGTTAAGCATTCACAAAGGTTTATATTGCAAACCTTGTGTTCTGTCAACCTTACAAACCAGGACCATATCTGGGGATTGTGTTTCTTTTCAAATATAAATATAACCAGAAATTTTACTTGCTGCTTGAAAGACTTACTGTCGCAGGTGTGATACATCTCAGAGAATTATATTTTTTTCAGTGAAGTCTTCTCCTTTTTTCCCCTCGCTTGTAGTAGTGAATGTGTCTGTTGGATGTTCATTTAGCAGCTGTTCAAAATTATTAAGAAAATAAGGGAGGAGCCTTAGCCTACTTAATGAAGGGACAAAAACAGTGTGGAACAAGGTGCTGTTCTTGTACATAAGGTTTTACTCAGATGAAGCGCTTACTAGATACCTTCCTTTATTATATTTTAGGGAAGTGTTACAGCAGGGAATAAAAGCCATAGTGTCTTTACTCACTTATGTGTGGCAAAATATGCTTCTCACAGTTGTGCCTCAGTATTAGGGGTCAGTAGTTCTACTGAAATAACATACGTGCACATCCTATCCTCCTGAAAGGCATGGGAGGCTTCTCCTATTTCCCGTGCTGCTTTTTCTCTCGTAGCTCGATACTGCTCCCATGTCCTTCGGGGACCCTCTTTGGTAACCTGCGCTATTCTGTTCACAGTTTCTTTGCCTATCCTGTCACTCTGGTTATAGGCTAGGATAAATTTATTCGGTTTATGGAGCACAGTGTAGTTGAAGGCATTAAGTCAGCAGTGGTGGGGTGCTGTAGGAGGGAAAGGGTGGAGAGACGGTGCATCCTACTTACTTTTCAGCACTTGCTTTGTAGACGTGCAAGAGGAAGCTGTAATTTACAATTTGGGTCCACTGCTGGATAATCAAAATTCAGGTATTGATTGTACAGTTGTTTGAAATAACATCTTGAACAGTGAGGCTTCAGCTTCTTTTATGGCAGAATGATACAAAACCACATTAGTTCCTACCCAGTTAAAAAAAACTACTTTTGGTACTAATCCTGGTTTCAGTCTACTTATTTTAGAAGTCTGCTGAAAATGCCTGTAATGGAAGAATTGACTTTGATGTCCTTAGGTTCTATTTATGCTACTGTCTTCCATTTTTTGTTGCTATAACATGGAAAATTCAGGGCTCCGGCCTCCATTCATCAACAAATGGTGGGGTTTCATGTTGATTTTCCTAGATGTGACAGCACTTGATAGTTCAATCTAATTCTGTCTTGCTGCTAACATGCTGGTGCGCCATCAGTAAGGGAAGTAGAGCTACAAAGGTACTGTAAAGGGAACGCAGGGGAGGAAGGCTGAAGTTCCTGTCATATCATAAAGTGGTTTTGAATAATCCCCTTGTTCCAAGGGAACAACTTGTGTAGGTTTTAATGTTTAGTCCTCGTAGCACACTTCAATAAGCTTATCAAGAAGTTAGAACTGCCGCTCTTACCAGCTCTTGGATAGGGCAGCTCTGCCATTTTCTGCAGGACACAGTACATTGGAGCTGGAGATTCTTGGTGAGATACATGTCTGAGGCTTACTCCTTGTATGGCAGAATTGTTGCTGACAAACAGCCATCTGGGGGGAGGGTGAACTGCATCTGAAGAGAGATGCACATTTTCCCCAGAAATGTTAGAAGAGTTTTTGAAACTGCTTTTCTGTCTTACTGTGATTCTGCTCTTAAAAACAGACAGACTTGGTCCTTCATTTGGCATCAGGAGGATCCTCATGACCTGCCATACTGCATGCAGAAGGATTTTGCAGGCTATTGACTAATATTGAAATAGTTGAAAACTAGAGAGCTTGTACAAAAGAATATTTGATCCACTGGTACCACATCATAACTGTAACACATCTTCAAATGAGGCTTTTATTTAATAGTTTTCTAACAGCTGTGGCTGACCAGCACAGCTACGAAGAAGCTACTGTTTGAGTGACTGCTAGAAGACATAGATAAACAAGCAGTCTCACAGATGAAACTAGCTACTGTCCTGGCTTAAAATATACTGTACTTGCTCTGCTACCTGATGCAGGTCTGTGCACCAGCAGCATTAGAAAGCGTCAGTGCTACAGCAGCCAACTGCCCAGAGACTGGCTTCTGCCACACACTGATCGTGTTCTTGATTAGCATAAGTTTCTTTCTCTATTAACCTTCCCTCAGGAAAGGGGAAACACAACCTCCATTGTAATTAGCTCACACGGCCTGCCATGGAAGCTAAAGAATGGAAAGTGTCAGGGGTGCTTGCAGCAGCCTCATAGGTATTTGCTGCAAGCAGGGAAAAATTAATCTGCTCTCAGATTTTGGCAAGGTGACAAAACCCTATGTGTAAAATAGTACTTAGAATGAATTAAACTTCACGTAACTGTGACCACACAGTGGGTAAGGTAGTAAAAATGATGGCAATGGTGGAAAATATGACTAATCAGAAAGCTGTATTAACTTAATGAATAAAATTATGCTTTAATGTAAACTGAGGTTAAGTGCCTCATTTTAAAAATGTGTTTGTTTATTGCTCTGTAGCTTGCAACAACTGTGTTATTTCACCTATCGGCACACTCTAGCAGTTTCATCTGAAATAGCAGTTTCACTCAAAAGCAGTTAAGAAGAGATGAAATCAAGTAACAGCTATGTGACACTGAGCCACTGAACTTGTTTTACTGAATTGCTTAAATCAGAACATAAAAAAAATCTGAAAAGAAAGTGGAGATGCTTTGAATTTTGACTTTGAAATTTCTTCTTGTTGCAAAATTATTTTTTGGTTTTGAATACTGTTTTCCATTCAGAGCAGAGATACAGAGTGCGTAGCTCTTCAGGTTATCAGGGTAACACAGACCAGGCACGGAGGCTGGCGTGGGCAGAGCTGTTACTTGTTCTCTCCCCACTATACATCGCTCTTCCCAAATCCATTTGATCTGAGTTTGTCAGGTCCCTGAATATTGACTCTCATTGCCACCAGAGCATGTTTCTGTTCATGATTCTTAGCGGTTCTGACTGAACAAGTTTCTATAGTTGTAACGAGTTGGGCCTAATATTTTTATGTGTGATTAGAAACGTTCTGCTCTCTGTATGCTTTGAGAATTGTTGGAACCTGGTCCCTGGACTTTCTGTGCAACCCAAGGTAGTTTGCTTCTGAACAAGTATAGATTGGGCTTTGCGGGGTGGCTGCTGTGCATGCTGCGGCCAGGGGAGCTGCAGCCACAGCCCTGCTCTCGGCAGCTCCTACCTCAGGGATGCCTTTGCTACAGCAGATCTCAAACAGCACCTTGGGTCCAAGAGCAGTGTGAGCACTGCCCAAATTATCACTCCTGTTAAACACAAGTAACTATAACAGCTGAGGCAAAGCAGCTGAGGAAGCCAGCTGAGGAAGCTTCTTAAAGTCTGTAACATTTGATCAACTTCATTTACTTTTCAAAAAAAACAAAGAACTTCAACAGCACCGTGTTGCAGGATGATGGACATCATACTTAGCTTTCTGAAATATCATTAGCTACCTGCCCTGCTTTCTTCAACATCTCACTGTCTTGCAGAGAAAATGTTCAATAAGCAAACAGAAAAGCAAGTTATTTTAGGTGCCAATCTAATTCCTCAGCAGAGGCTGAGGAAAAGGATCTGGGAAAGGTGTTCCTATAGCTTTCCTCGACCCAAACCTTTCCATCTCTTCAGTAGAATTGGACCTCTTTTCTCCTCACGAAATATTCTTGAATGGAAAAGTAGAGATTTGTTCATATAGTTCATAGCAATTACAAAGTAACTACTATACAAATTTGGTGGGACTTTTTTTTTTTTTTTAAGTGAGGTCTTTCACAAAGGAGTTTTGAGCTTATATGGGCTTGTGGGCTTCCTGTTTAAGCTTCATATTTTCCTCAGGAAAAAAAGAAAGAAAGAAAAAGGCCTGCTTTTTTAGGGCCAGGTGTTTTACACAGCTCAGTTAAAACATGCCTGCAAAACTTGTGGTTATTTGAAAAGTAATGCACTTCCCTCCACCTCGGTAACATTTAGCATATATCTCTTTAAACATGTTGTTTATTTCTGTGTTTTCTATTTGTAAATCTCCCACCACAATTCTTTGAAACACTGGATTCAAAAGTGGACATTGTTTACCTCCTCCTCCTCAACTATTCTTATAGATGTTGCTGTAAATCAATTACAGGGCTGACATAGCATTTGGCTGCCTGACAAAGGTACCATAATAACGCAGCTCAGTAAAATGTGGAATTTCTGAGGTACTGCTTGTAACTTTTTCAGTGCTGTTGTAAATTCCCAGCCATGTCAGCACAGGTGGAAACAAAGTCATAAATAATATGTGTGTGTGTATGCACACGTGTGCACGTGTGTGCATGGGGGATGGGGACTGGAGGTTGTATGTATGTATTCTTCCTAAGTAGTTCCCTAGGTGGTTCACCACTTTCATGATTTAATTCAGCTACTTGAAGCAAATGACAAAAAACAAGAAATCCCTTCATTAAAATCAAAATAATCTTGCTAACAAAGTTTTTAGAGAATGTGTGCGTGCAAATTGAAGCAAGTAGGCTGTTGCTGCAGAGGGTACGAGCCAGCCCTGGTAAGCCATGCCAAGCTTCACAGTAGCCCCTCAAATAATGGTGAAAGAGCCATTTCAGTCACCCACCATGAGCTTCTCCTTCCCAGAGGGCTGAGCCAAGCTGCCCCTCATCTTCAAGAGAAGCCAGCAGTGAGCTGGAGCACTCTGCTGATGGTGTGTAACACTGGGCAGAGACGGTAACATGCTTTATCCCAACATCTTTTGCTTTCCTGTTTCTTCTTGAGATCACTTAAACTTTAGACTGACAGAGGGTATGTCTATGTTAGATATTAGGAAGAACCTCTTCACTGTGAGGCTGGTGAGACATGGGAACAGGTTGCCCAGAGAAGTTGTGGCTGCCCCATCCCTGGCAGTGTTCAAGGCCAGGTTGGATGGGGCTTTGAGCAACATGGTCTAATGGGAGATGTCCCTGCCCATGGGAGAGGGTTTGGAACTGGATGAGCTTTAAGGTCCCTTCCAACTCAAACCATCCTATGATTGATTCCAAGAGGCAAGACATTTGGATATTTCCTCTTTGTCAGAGTTAATCAGTTTCCAATCCCACAGTTTCTTAGGCCATTAAAGGTAAGGTCATATTTAGGAATACAGCTAGTCCACCTGAATGGTCCATGCTGATGAGGCAGCCCCCATCCAGCCTGCCTGACCTCCCCTGCAGAAACTGTCTTTTCACCTGAACATGTGCTGAACCTTGCAAGGAGTTAGACTATCCTTTCTCCAAAAATAAATAATTTTTGGCTGCTCCCTTTGAATCCACAAGTGTAGGACTACTCAGGGGTTGTTACACAATAGCTGAAGGCAAAACATTTGGAGGTACCTTAGAGAGAATTTGATGAGCTGATTCTGCTGAACTACCTGAGAGGAAAGCTGAGCTCTGGGAACACTGGTTTTATGAATATCACCTCTTTTTACAATCAGCGCTAGTAGTTATTACTGCTTAACAACAAAATAATAACCTCAGCCTAAGAATCTCTTTCTTAGCTACTATTTCAACCATTGCTGGAGAAACATGATTTAGAACAAAATACCAAGTTACGGTATACAATAGTATTTGTAGTCCACAGATAACAGTGACTAACATTGAGCTGCACACAGTAACTAGCATTAAAGGAATGTCTATTTTCATGGTTACAGACTTTAAAAACAGATATTGTCTTCATGCACTTTCTGTCTTCAGTTGCTTAGAAACAAGCAATTTAACAAATCTGTTAATATATGTATATTATATTTTCATTTCTTAAATTTATTTCTTATACAGTCTGCCCACTAATAAGCAACAGGATAATCAATTGACAAGGATTGTTAGAATTTAAAATTTTCCGAATAAATCAGCTAACGTAATTTTCCTGCTACCTACTGTTTTACGGTTATCAGTATTTTAGCAGTACTTCCCAAACAAAGCATGCTTAAACCTAGGTCCTCTCATCCATCAAAGTATTTGATTTAAAGGAAAATTCATAATTCTTTTCTCAACAGACTTCAACATCAGCCTACTTTTAAAAATTATTGTTACTTTCCGTGTTGCAAAATGGCATATTTAAAAATTAGGTCCTGTGTAACTTAAAACAAATTGGTTCAAAATGTGAACAAAAATAGTATAATTTCCCTTAAGTGGTAAAGTGGTAGCTCCTTGTTACAGCTGCTGTTTCTGGTCTCTCTTTTGTGTCAGTGCCAAGAAGCCATGTAAGACTGAGCCTCACTTGGTAAGGCTCCTGCCTTGGACCTCCACATTGCACACAGAAGACAAGGGCTAACATAGGATGTGGTGTTGTGTGGTGGCTTGTTTGGTTTTGTCAGGAGCTTAAGATGGGAAGACTCAATGAATGTGGAGGGGACCAAATATATGGAAAAAGAAAGAACAACCAGAGGGGAGTGTGTGTACAAGGAATATAAAGGGTGGGCCATGTAGACTAGATAGTCAGAGGTTTTTTTGGTCCATTTTGCCAGTACTATGGAAAATAAATTATTGCAGAAAATGTTCCTCTATAGAAGCCATCTGGGTTTTCCTCCTCCAATCCACTTAGAAAGGTCTCCTGAAACCCACTTGCTCACAAAGGTAGGTGTCTCTTTTCTGATTTTTAACCCAAGTTTACTCAGGACAGGCATTTGCTCTTTGGAGTAACATTTTTCAGTTGCTGAAAATAGATATCCAATATTTAGACTCCAATGATTTTACAAAGATCAAGCATACTCCTTCTCACCCTCTCTTTTTTTTCTTTTTGGCTAAAGAAGCCGAATTCCTATACTTCCCTTTGAATATGGCTTTTCTTTCCCTTAATTGGTTTAGTACCCATTTTTGGCATCTTTCTTCTAAATTTATAAATCTAACCAAACATCATTGTATGACAATAATTTGAAAAAAATAGCTTTATTCTGAACTTTGAGTTAAATATTGAAACCCCCCAGAAGATAAAAAATGCATCTAGGTGTATCCTTTATGCTTGACTAAAACCCGCCTTGTGGGGTCCAGCAAACCTATAATACACCACCAACAAATTCTGCACACCTACAAGAACTGATACAGTCACAGGAAGCAAGGAACTAATTTCTGTCAAGCAGAATCACAAAAAGATACCGCCTTGTTCTGAGACAAGGGTCTCAGAACTTACATTATATGTTATACTGGGTGCAAGTTGGCCTTGTTTTAACTCAATGGTAATACTGCTGTTTACATTAAGATCTCATTAGTGTTCTAGCAGTTAAGTATAAGATGAGTGGAGGGGCTGGTAGCAGTGCAATGGAACACTGGGGTTAGATATTTCTATTAAAATGATCTAATCTCTCGTTAATGCAGCCAGCAATTAATTGGCACTTACAACTAATGGAAATAAATCAATTTGATTAACATTCAAAACGTGTAATTTCTCAGGAAGCCGATTTTTAATGAAGAGCAAGAACATACTCTGACACTTTAGCTTGTACAATTTCCATTCTGTTCACACTGAACTTTGGTTGTTTAAGCACGTTAATAATTTTAATCACATCGTACCAGTTTAACATTCTAGCCTTAAACCTGAAATGATATACAGAATAAGGCAGTGAAAGGAAAAAAAGAAAACTTCAACTTTCCTGAGAAAGTAACTAACTAAGCAAATAAAGTCATATTCAGACCACCTACATGTCCAACATTGTTGCTGTTGCCTTCTAAACTTAGTGGTCTTGTTTTACTTGTTCATCTCCCTTTTGCTTCTAACCGAGAGGTGTATGAAAGAAACATGGTCTTTTCTCCAAGTTGATAATTGCTTGAACTACAAAATTTGGGTGGAAATGGTTGCCATGCCGCCATACTGGGGTTTTTATTAAATACCTCTCTGTCTCGATCTGTGTCCTGACATGAAGATAAGGCTGAGCAGGTGAAAGCAGATTATTCATTGAAAGCGTCATTCCTTTGGCAGGCAGAGGCAGCTTTAGAGCTGCCTGTAGATCATTCCCAAGTTCCAGCTTATTCCACCTCTCAGGTCCAGCTTTGTGCACCAGATGCTTCTTTTTTCTGTCTTCCTAACGCTCTTCATGAGTCCAAAAACAGGGCAGGCAGCTTTGCTCTGCAGCTGCAGGATTAACCTGTGTAATCTCAATAGGTGCTTACTTCTGGTTTTAGCTTTGGCTTTGGTTTGATTTTTGTTTTTCTTTGTATTTGGTGAAGGCTTTTGTCCTTACATCTTGTGCGGCTAGCATAATCTAACACAAATTAATTTTCTCACAACAGTCTTTAGTTTTCTATAAATACTTTCTCAATTGAAAAGGCTGTTGAAACCCCTCATCAGCTGAGCACAAAACCACCTAGAGATAGAAACGATCGTGCAAATTGAGAAAGAAAACTTCATTTCTTTCTTTTTTAATTCATTCTATCATTCCTGAAACACTTGACAAGAGTGCTTTAAGGGAAGCATTGTCCTCCTTGCCTTGAAGAGTCTGACTAAGCCCATGGTCCAGGTGGTCCTTTGGAAGTGCCTGTGCTTCTCTAATGCCAATGAAGTATGCTTGGGGCACAGACCTAGGGAAGGCTCTTGGGTCAGCTCCCCAGGAATCATTCCTGGGCTTTAGCTTTGCGTTGCTCTTCTCAAACATTGTGGGAAGACTACTTAATCCCTAACATACATTCAGAAATATTGTGTTCATGTATGAGGCTCTAACAGCTAGGGTTTCGTTATTAAACTGTATGGAACTATAAACTCTTTGTTTAAATGCACAAATGTGAAAACAGGCACAGTTTTTATCATACACTCCCCAAAGACCTAATATATTTACTCTGATTATGAATCCTGAGAAGTGAGCCCAAAGAACATGGAGCAGTATTGTATTTAATTTACTGTTTTGTTATAAAATGTTCCACTACACAGTCATTTATTCTGTGAGTTTGAATAGGAAAATTATGTTTTGCTGCTGGAAAACTCTTATAACTGTATATTACTACCCAGATAAATAAACAAAAGATAAGGTGTTTATTAAGATGCAGAATGGAGAGATTAACCTTCTTTCCCCACAGAAAATATTGTTCTGAATCAATAAAATCCTGAAAAAAATTTCTACCTTTTGAAATAGCTGTAGAATGGAAAAAAAACCCACAACTTTATTTTACTTTATCTTTTCTCTTAAGTTTGAATCTTTCAATTTTCATTTTTCTTAATGAAATTCTAAGGTGCTTCTCAAACAGTATCCACAAGTTTTCAGAAAATGTCTGAATGTCATAATCAGTTTGTCTGATGAAACAGAAATATCTGATGTTCTGACACATCAAAAGCCTGTGTTTCATATATGAGAAAGATTGACTCCTAGTATCAGTAAACTTGCACAGTAAAATGAGATTTCAAGGTTGGGAGCCCAAACCTTAGTTTCCCTGTTTAGGCTGGACCTCTTTTTTGGAGTCAATCACCCAGTTACTTCTGTGATGAGATTCAGGTGTGTTTTTGGAGACAACTGATCAAGGTTGTTCCCAGTGGTCTGCTGGGAAAGGAGTAACACTGATACCCCCACAAACCCTTCTCACATGCCTTCAGATCAAGGTCCAGGGCTTGCAGCACATGTACTTGGTATTGTGATGTTCAACCGTTGTCTTGATAGGCTGTAACTCCTTGTACATCATTTCAGGGCAAAAAAGGGGAGGGTGGAAAAAGACATGAAGAAAACTCCAGAAATAATGGTGTCTTAAATTCACAGAACTGCCAAATGGAGACTGGAGACGACCCAGGCTCACAGCTATTTTGTAGGGCTGTTGCCAGGGTTTTGTAGCAGAGCTTTTCCTGAGCAGGATGCTCACAAGCCATGTACTGGCATCTCACGAGTGCAATTTAAATCTTTGACTGGATGAATTCAGCAGCCTGATCTGCATTAACAACATCAGTCTCCATTTGCAGGCAGGGGAGAAGGAGGAATAGCTCTGAGCATCTATCAGTTTGCAATTCTTTGAGGTGTGTTTGTGTCTGTTTGTTTACACTTACTTATTGAGCAGGTCTCTGAAAAAATTATATTATTGCACTGTATTTTAATAAAGATGTGGTTATGATTTTTGTTTCTATAGCAAAGATTTCTATTTACATGTGAAATGGAAAGAAGGTGGGAGAAGGTTGTGAAAAATCTCTATGGAAAAATACTGAGATAAAATATATATCTACAGAACTCAACATGTCAGCAAAGACAAAAAGAAGTGTTTTTTTTTCCCCTAGTTATGAGGTTTGCTAAGAACAAGTCTAGGTAAGGTTGCAGATGAAGTACTCTGAGCTGGCTTGAGCTGGAATCTGAGGAATTAATCTCCAGCTCAAGAGATGGAGTTTTTCTACTGGGATCCTGCTCTACACTGTACAATATTTCTACAGGATACCAGTGTAGCACAATTATGCTCTTTGGATGGTTTTCCATTCAGTTCCATCAGCACTAAAGATCTTCTCATACTTTGCTCTGACAGTTGGCCAAGCATGCTGGAAGTCTTAATGCTTCACATTTTAGGGGGTGTTGTGGTTTAACCCCAGCCAGCAGCTCAATGCCACCCAGTCACTCACTCACTCCCCTCAGTGGGATGAGGGAGAAGATCGGGAGGGCAAAAGCGAGAAAACTTGTGGGTAGAGATAAAGACAGTTTAATAGGGAAAACAAAAGTCAGGCATGCAGGCAAAGCAAAACAAGGAATTAATTCACTACTTTGCATCAGCAGACATCATAGAATCATAGAATCATAGAATAGTTAGGGTTGGAAAGGACCTTAAGATCATCTGGTTCCAACCCCCCTGCCATAAGCAGGGACACCACACACTAAACTACGTCGCCCAAGGCTCTGTCCAGCCTGGCCTTGAACACCTCCGGGGTTGGAGCATTCACAATTTCCTTGGGCAACCTGTTCCAGTGCCTGACTCTCAGAGTTTTGCACAATGTAAATCTCCACAGTGCTACATATCTGAAATCACTGATCAGTTCACTGGCTCTG
>NW_009933204.1:31461-37485 GCF_000696875.1 Nestor notabilis | reverse complement strand
AGGATATGGTTGGCTTTCTGGGCTGCAAGCGCACACTGCCTGCTCATGGTGAGTTTCTCATCAACCAACACCCTCAAGTCCTTCTCCACAGGGCTGCTTTGAATCTCTTCTCATGTCCAATGGTTACTTAGGAAGACAAATGGCATCACTCTGAATATCTCTCCTTTCCTTCTCCCAGCTTTATATACTGAGCATGAATCACCACATGATATGGAATCTCCCTTTGGTCAGTTGGGCTTAGCTGTCTTGGCTGTGTCCCTTCCAACAACTTTTGCACGCTCAGCCTGCTCACTGGTGGGGTAGGGTGAGGAGCAGAAAAGGCCTTGAAGTTGTGTAAACATTGCTCAGTAATAGCTAAAATACTGATATGTTACCAACACTGTTTTGGTCACAAATCCAAAACTGCCCTGTACTGGCTACTATGAAGAAAATTATTTCTATCCCAGCCAAAACCAGCACAAGAGGAAAAGGCAGCATGTAATCATAACCGGGGAATATTGTTAAATTTACCTGACACCATCTTTTTTATTTAAGTATCTTTCCTATTTTATTCCATTGCGTTTCTAAGTTACTCAAAAGACATGCAATATGACACCTCATCCTTGCTGAAATCAACCAGCTTTAGACAGGTCAGGATTTAACCCAGGAATTACTGTTTGTGTTGGGGTTTTTTTCCAATAATATTAAAAAATAGAAAATATTTTTGCAAGTAAACCTCTAAGCATTTTACTATATTCAATGATTTTACATAACCAGTACGATATGGCAAATACTTTTAAAAACTGTCAAGATTTTTTTCAGGAAAAAGAAAATTGTAGAAAAGAAGAAGTCAAAATTTGGAAAAAGGCCGTAAAATCATCCAAACAGTAATCTTCTGGGGAACATTTTTTCAAGATAAAATAAATTATATTCACTGAAATAATTACATTCAAGAAATAATTTGACCAGTTCTCCGGTTAACTTAGAATTAATTTGACCAACAAAAGCAGACCAAAATTATGTCTGGGGTAGAATCTCCTGTTTACTCCTCTCTCCTTGTTAAAATGCTCACAGATAATTTTTATTGGTAACAATTTGGTGTTAGTTTATTACTAGGATCGTGCCATATTGCTTCTCCAACTTACAAAAACCTATTTCTTTCATGCATTTTCACTTTTTAATTTATCACCTCTTGAGAGCACTTAAGCAACTGTGATTCAGTTAAACTGATGTTCAATGGCTGTGCCTGTGTTTTGAAGTTGACTGATAAAAGAAAAAGATGGGATACATTACAGCTATTGGTTGACTATCGTTTATCTACGGTTTTAACTTATAAGTGTTTAACAATCACCTTAACTGTGTGTATATATGTGTGTAAGTGCAATCCACACTGAGAAAAAAGAAGCACACTCTAACTTTTTATCTGTTTATGTAGTGAATTTATAGCTTGTGACTTTGTCAGACCTAGAGAGCAATTTTCCCTCTGTACATGCATAACAGGGATGTCATGAGCACTAGCAATGCAATCTTCCCTAAACTAGAATAGCCCCCAATGCTATTTTATAGGGATTCACTCTCTCATCTATTTCTGTTAGTTTACCAAACTCTTGGGAAAGGCTTTCTGGCAATAATGTAATTTCAGTATGTGATATCAATGCCTTAGAGAAAGGAAAATAGTCTTTAAAAATTACGATGGTGGGTAAACTAAATCAGAGAGCGGTATAGTGGCTTGCCCAGGGTCATGCAGAAAGAACCCAAATCTTTTTTTACACTGGGCCAGGCTGGATTTGAATCTAGATGGAAACGCACAAAATTTCAGAGGCACCTAGTTCAGCTGAGAACACAAAGATGGATAAATCTCAATCCTTTAAATGCAAAAGGAAAAGAAATATGATTGCTCTATTTTCATTCCCTATTTGATCTGCTATACGTTGTTCACAAGAAAGTTGAAAAAAAGATAAAGTCAGAACACAACATGGAAGGGAGGATAGTAAAAGGTACTTGAGCTGCTTACCCTGCTGTATGTTTTCCAGGCTGATCTGAACAATGATCTTTTGAGGCTATTACTTTGTAGGGGTTCACAAGAACAAGGAAAAACACTGTTTATGTTTGAATTTTTATTAATTTATTTGTGCAAAAGGCTGTTTCCAGGGACACTCTCTCACAAGCACAGCTACCAACATATCCTCTTGGAGTCAAAACACAAAAGCTTACTGACATGAACATTTCTGCATGAGGCTCCTGTACTCACTAAATCCTCCTGCATAGTCCACAGAAAAGGCTGGGTAAATTTAAAGAGCACCAAATATTCTTTTGATCATGTCATCAATAAGTTGGAACTAGTGGAAAATTTTCCTTTAGAATTTTATTTGTCATAGAATATCTTTGAACAAACTTTATATTTATTTTTGCCGGAAATACTGACTTTTCATATTTTTTCCACTTTATAAACACATCTGTAAAAATAGAAAGCAATTTTATAGGATTCATGTCAGGTTCGGTTTTAAGGAGGAAAATTCTTTTTTTCCAACTACTTCATTTTGTCTGACAGGTCGTAAGGATACAACAAGGGCAACTGAGCAGTCAAGTGAAGGTGGAAACCAGCAGGACACACCTGAACCAAGGAATAACTTCCCTGAACCAGGGAAGAACCAGGGAAGCTACAGTATTGCTCAAGCTATTTCTGGTAGGAATTTGTTTAGAAGCTGATGCAAGAATTAAATACTGAGTATGATTGATTTTTATTTTATTTATTCTTCTTAAATTTGTTTTCTCAATCTTTTCATCACTGATGGCAATCTTGAAAAAATGAGGGGTTTCTTTGTTGGTTTGGGTTTTTTTCCCTACCCGGGTCTCTCTTCTGTGTTGTTACTGCTCTTCTTATTGTTCCCTGTTTATCTCAGCCAGCTATTTGGATAGGCTTTATGTTTTACTTTGTATTGAGCTGTTGCTTTCTGGCTGTGGCTTCCACCTCTCATTTTGTACATAATGAACAAAATAGAAGAAAAACAAACACAATAGCAAAATATGTCATTATCCTTTGCATCTTTTCCGTGCTTTTTGCTGATCATATGCACATCATTTGTAGTGCTGCCAAGAGCATCTGAGCCCCAGTCAACTACCTTTGGGATTGTAATTCCTTTATGATCTATTTTCCTATTTACTTTGAATGGTTTAGTAGTGCAGCTTGGAAAAGATACAGGCAAAAGTCTTTGGACTGAGTTTCTGTTGAATTAACATGAGCCATTTCACATACCATTGGGTACTGGCATAGTACATTTTTGGCTGGCAATTGGCCTTGAGAACATAAATCAAATTCATTTATTTTCTTTTTCAGCTCCTATCTTACTTGGGCAGCAGACACTCTTATCACAAGTCAGTGCTATACTAGCAACAGATTACAACTGAAGAAGGGTAATAGATACAAGTATATTCATCTATCTCTATTGCTATTTATTCTACATATGTTAATAGAACATGTCTGCTACAAAGAATTAATTTTATTTAGTTTTCTCTCTTTTAGTCCTTGTATGTGGAGATATAACTGCTCTTTTTTTTTTTGTGAGGAGAGGAAAGAAGGATGTGATCTGCATTATTCATAGGGAAAAAAATATGGCCAAGAGGTAGGTCTGGTGAGTTAACTCCTTTAAAAGAAATCACAGGGAAAATAAGTAATTAAACTGAACAACGTAAAGTATGAACGTAAAAGCCCAGTATGCCTCCCTCTGAAGAGCTGTATTTCAAAAGACACCTTTACAGTCAGAGACAAAAATGGTAGCTTTCAAAATGTCTCTACCATAGATAACTGTGCTGTAGAAATCTATACCTAACAGGGTACTCCAGTCTCCTTTTGCAGATTGCTGTAAGAATCAGCTACTCCTAGAAAGCCCCTCATCTCATCCTGATTAACAGATTTCAAATGTCAGAGAAAATGTGATTTAGTAATGCCTTTTTCTCTTCAACAGCAATAACAAACAATCTAGCTGAGTAACTCAGATGTACTTGTCTGCTGCACAAGTGCTTGAAAGTTCACTGAGTTGAATCCCACTTACAGTTGTATAGAAGATGAAGTCTAGGACTACTTTTTGATATTGCGATAGAGTTGAGTTCGAAAGCATGGCATGCCTCATGATGAATGGTGCATATGTTTTGTATTTAGGATCTTTAACAATTCTGCAGTCAATGTGAATCTAATATTGACCAATATGCTTCAATACAGATACGAGATTTAATCATATGCTTGGGTGTAGTCATCAAATATTTATGTAAGTGAATCAATAAAGAATATGAATAAAGGTAGTGAGGTACACACAAAAATTATTTAAAAGAAAAAAGACCATTTTTCTTATGATGTTAACAGTAATAGTTAACATATCTATGAATATACACTTGTGGATATACCTTAGAGAGAGACTTGCATCTGTAACTCAGCAGGTGATGAGAACATTGGCAATTGCTCAGAAATGTCAGGGGGTTGGTTGCATTGTCGCTGACCATCTCAACTTCTGAATTAATATTCACTTAATTTAAATAGCAATATTAAAAACATAGAACTGAAAAACCTGAAAATGTGTGTTTAACTGCAGGATTTCTAGATGAAACAAGCAGTTGAGGTGGTGAAATCATAAAGCAGTATAATACAATCCCATTACTGTTGGGGAGTGAGATTAAAGCAGGCAGTACAGCAAATCTCTTTGCCATCTGTTCCTTGAGCTTTTTGACCAGGTTGCAAGGCAGGCAGCATCCTCCCTTTTGTCCTATTAAAAGTGACATGTGCTGTGTTCTGCATCAAGGTATTTGATGCAGTCCAAACTTCATACATTCTGAATCAAAACTGAACTGAGCAGGCTTGACCAAGTCATAGGATGTTATCCTTCCAGGGTTGTCCATTGAAACATGAAACTCACTAAATGTAAACTCAGAGCAGTCAGTGCTAAACGAAGCCATAAAAAACAGTTCTAGATGAGCTAATTTGTGTACTGGTAGACAGAGGTGTGGGGATTTTTCTCATGGTGTTTGATCCCACTAAAGAAACTCTCTTGCCCTGAAGTCTTTAGGTAGTTCACTAAAGTTAACATGGGTATTTCTACACAGCTTTGCCCTGATCACACATAGCCATGTCTTCAGCAGACTTATCCAGACTACACTGGGGACGTTTATATACATGTGAAATCACTGCAGTGGAAACATTCCATGGAGAGAAGTAAAGCAAAGAGGCAAATGAAAGAATTTAACTGTAATATTTCACCTTTTCTTAACCTGGCTTCCTCTACCAAAATTAAAAAGCTTGATTATGTTCTTTTAAAAATTAATTTACTTGGTATTTCTATGCACATTCAGTATATCTGCATATATTGTTTCAAAAATCTGTTTTCTTTAAAAAAGACATAATTTAAATATTTTTAAATGTTTTGTTAAAATGCCAGCAATTTTTTCCTTTTTTTTTTTTGTCTCCAGAGCCGGTATCAAGGACCAAACATTACTTCATTATCAGGCTTTTAGCACTAAAATTATAGCCTCAGAACAAAGGTTCTTATATCCTGGTAATTAAAATTTTGAGGAATGTGTATTTAATGAATCTGTGCTGTGACATACATGAGAAAACATTTAGAAAATACATATTTAAAAAGTAGCATTATTTTAAAATCTACATTATATTTTTAACCATATATTAATATATGTAATAAACCTATATTATATTTAGATGTAATCAGCAAAACAAACTTTGCTCAGCAGATTCTGTTCCTTTTGTTCTGTTTTTCTTTTCATTGTCTTTTCAAACCAACAAGTACAAATACTTTATCTAAAGAACAGTGAAGGAGGTGTGAAGAGATGAAGAATCTAGATGTACTCATCACTGTCTGAGTGTTATATTAAGAGGGCAAAAGAAAATAGAGAACCTTAGCTACACAAAGGCGGGTTCAAGGGATGACATTTTCCATTAACAGTGTAGAGAACAGAGGTGAATGAGTGACTCTCACCCATAAAAGAGCAGAGACTGAGAGCGAGGGCTAAGGAACATCTGGAATATGAAATCTATATCGA
>NW_009933204.1:28100-31430 GCF_000696875.1 Nestor notabilis | reverse complement strand
ATGGAGTGTTGTTGCTGTAAGAACTTTGTATCCATCCTCCGTTCTTTTATTATTTAATTTTTTACTTTAATTGCACTTAGTATTGCTCCTTACTGTGAAAAGCACAGCTTCTTTCCTTACTGGAATATCACTGTTACTGTAGCGTGTTGGGTTTGTGGTTTTTCAGTTGTTTTTTTTTTTTTCTTTATTTCATTTCATAGCACATTATGAGACTATACTTTATTTTTAATTTACAAAACAGAGCAAGATTTTCAACCTGGGGCCACAGAATCTCCTGTAGGGAAGTCTGTGCATCCACTGAATATTTCTTAGGGTCATTAAATCAAAAAATATTGCAAACATCTGATGCAGGAGAAAAAAATATTTAAAATATAAATATATAAAATAAAATCAACTAGTGCAGAAATGAATTAACTACTCTCAGAACCTGTTGTTAGCTTCAGATATTAGCATCAGTCCCCTGATGTGGTGTGCTTTTGTGGTGGCAATGCTTTCTGTTGTTGTCTCATTCCTCTTGGTGCTAGCAGCATTACTCACTTCTAGCCTTGTAGGCAGGATTTCCAGCTGGTAAAATAGTCAGTCTTTCTGACTCTGAATTGCCTCTGTAAAGAAATCATCCAAGCTAATAATTTGTATTCTAAAGGCACTTTCTCCTGGTCTCCCACATTCCAAAGGTGCATTCAGCATTCAGCAAATAAAGCAAAATTAACAAGGTGCTGTAAGAAAGTAACTCTTCATCTGCTGTGCAGTGGCACAGCTTCTCAGGGAAGAGTAATTTGCATTTCTTTTATTTTTAAGAAGGGGATGCACTCAACGAATGAACCTTTTTTGTTGTTGTTGTGCATTAAAACAAAGGAAGAGGCAATCAAGTGGCTAATGAATCACAGAGACCAAAATTTAAACTGCTATAAGTCCATCAGACTTTCAGGCAAAGATGCATGTTTTTTGTCAAAGACATTAAAGGTGGAGCTAGAACCCAATGTATGATGTCATATTCTTTTCTATGACAAAAAAGTAGATTGCCTTTTTTCAGGTGAGCATATCCTAAGGCTTGTACAACACCCAGAAATGCAGAACACTTATGCATTTGTGTCAGATTTTAGATTGTATCCTTTCTTTTCCAGCACTTCATAGTGTCATATAATTTTTATCGTTTTAATATATTCTAATTTTTATTATCACAAGTTGGAAATTGATTCTCATTTGCTGAACTGTCAATAAGGATATGTATGGACAGACCACTTTCAGCTCAATAAAGGCAGCTACGTGTGTGTGTATGCACATACGAGAACAAAGTAAAACCAGCCTATGTGCACTCAATTCACTTGGGCTTTTGAACCAAGCCAGTGAAAGAAGGCATCTGGGAAGGCCTTGAGGCAGCCAAACCTTGAAATGTTGACAGAAGCAGCTAAAGAAACTCTCGCCAAGTTAACACCACCGCTATCCCAGTTGCATCCATAGCACTACGTACTGCCAGCAATGTAGATTACAGTGCTTGGTTTATGAGCTCTTTGGCTGCCAGGCAGGCTTTGTGTGTGGCCATGTACATAGCAATCAGGCCTTGGAGAAGGAAGGATGGGTACCAATGCTAGTGTGGAAGGACAGAATGAACAGGTGATATTTCCAAAGTTGTTATTTTCATCTCTCAGACACCACTGTCTGCCATCCAGGAGATGGGAGCAGCACTACAAGGCTGATCCTCTGCTCAGTGTGGTCAGAGTTTCAGTTGTATGCAGTGGTCATTGAGCTCTGTAGTTAATGTGGCTACATTAAAACATCCAGCTGTTTAGTCTGCATTTTGCCCTCATGCATGTGTTTGGGTTTTGTGCTTCAGTGGGAACAATGTGTTCATAGATGAGGATAGATGTGTATGTACACGTATGTATATATATGCATCTATCTACAGTAGTTGTAAGGGGAAAGAGAAATGTATTTTTCTGAATGATCATATCAATTAGTTTTCAATTTCCTTTCTGTACCAAATGTTCTTATTTCTCTGTAGATGCCTGGACTTCAGTGTGTAGCAGTCTTCTGTAGGGAGCAAGTAGGTAATTTGGTGACTGTTTCAATAAAAAAAAATGGGATTGATCCAAGTTTTTGTCCCAACCTTTAGCTGAACCACAGCCTGAAATGTTTTGAAATATTGAAAGTAGTGAGAGGGAGAGTGACTGAGAGAAAGAAGGTGGCAGAAAAGTAGGAAAGAGATGAGGGAAGGGAAGGGAAGGGAAGGGAAGGGAAGGGTGAGGGAAGGGAAGGGAAGGGAAGGGAAGGGAAGGGAAGGGAAGGGAAGGGAAGGGAAGGGAGGAAAAAGACCATATATTCTGTTCATGTCTGAGACAGGAAACAGCAATACCAAAATATTCCAGAAAGACTATTTTTGCAGTACTATTGACCCAGCCAAAATCAAGTATTTCTGGAAATCTTTCAAGAAATCCTGTTTCAGTTATTTCCAGTCTTGTTTCCAGGCCAGGGAGGCTTGGATAAGACATTCAGAAGTTTGAACGCTTATCAGCTGCTGCTTCTTTTTGTCTCTCTCCACCTAAAGGAGAGCTCAGACTCATCATCAACTCTTCATGGATATGGCACTTCCTTCTGCAAACATCTCTGACTGGTTCTCCATCCATACAGGCCAGACATTTGAAGGAACTGAATTTAGCTTTTCTAACCATAAAGCAAAGCAGACTAAGACAGCTAAGTTGTTAAGCAACATCCTATAACTGCACAAGAGTTGATGGCAATGCTGCCCTTCCTCCTGTTGTTTCCTTTTTTGCACTGCAACATTTTGAACATCAGTGTGTATCCTCTTTGGCACAGCAATTGCAGCTTATTGAGTATTATTACTAGCCATTTGTCTGTTTGCAGAAGTGATGCAGCATTTCTCTCTGAAGCTGCTTCTGTTTATCTGCATGCATCTGCACTTGTGGTTCAGGCAGCAGCTGTGACTGTTATTTTTACTCTGTTTTTTTTTAGAGCAGAGCTAAAAATATGAACTACTTGTTCTTTTTAAACTAAGGAAGCATTTGCCCTGATCTCATTCTTCACACAGTCGTCCATGTTTGTCTGGAATCTGGGACAAAGGTGGTTCAATTCATATTCTAACTGAGCTGCTTTTCTCAGTCCTAATTATCTTAAAGAATTAAGTATTGCACCTTAACTGGAAAAAAAAAAAAAAAAAAAGTTTGATTGAAAATCAGAAAGGAAGACTGTGTCTTTCATATTCTTCTGCTTTCCCTCTCCCTGCCTCAAATATTAGTCTTTTGCACTATATATTTAAGGTATGTCATCCATAACTAAGCCTCATTATTCCTATAGCCTACACAAATCTTTCAG
>NW_009933204.1:26466-28066 GCF_000696875.1 Nestor notabilis | reverse complement strand
TTCCTGCTTGGTAGGTCTTATCTCAGTCAAGACAAATCTTTTAAGATACAATCTCTTACAGAAGTCTGTCTCCACAACATAACCATATATAACCTAACTTCAAATTCTTCAAATCCAACTTGTTATTCTGCTTGCTGTGAAATAAGTAGTTGTCATAGATCACATGTCCAAAAAGGACAAGTGTGGTTAACTACCTTGACCTGTGACACAGGACAGTGGTCTACCCTGAATTAGATATTGCTGTAGCTAGACCATGACTTTTAGAACAACTATTTGTTATTTTTTTATTTCCTCACATAGGTATAAGTAGACTAAGATCACCTCATACCTTCATTTTATCTTTGATAAAGTGATTAGGCTGCCAGGATTTCTTTTTTTTTCTTTTTTTTTTTTTGCTATGAGTAATGTTTTCTTATAATCTAATTATTTTCACAAATTTCTCTGAACTCTTTCAAAAATCAATCTGTCTCAAACTGCAGGCATAGGAATTTACTTGGGTATTCCAGTAATGTTTACTTTGGGGCAAAACATAAGTGTTATTGACTCTTTACTTGCTCCGTATCCCCTTATTACTTAATTCAAGGGCCTTTTGAAACACAGAATCTCATGTGAAGCTCAAATCAGTTCAGAGCTTGACCATCACCATGGATCTTTCCAGAATTACTGTTTCATGTGTTAGCATCTCCTTACCTGTTACTATCATTTATGTCCTTTATTCTTTAGTCTCTCTCACTTCCTCTCTTTTTTCTTGATCAAATCAAAATTTATGTTTGCAAGCTTCTAGCTTATCAAGCAATAAAAATGGCCCTTTGTCACTAACACTTCTTCTTTATCGGTTGCCAAGCTCTAATTCTTCATGATAGTGGCAAACTTTATTCATAATATTCTTAAGTAACTTTCCAGGTCCTTGATAAAACCTCATTAAAATACATTACCAATGCATTACCTATGGGATCACACTAAAAACACATCTGCTTGTTGATGATTTCTCTGACATATGTCAGTTAATGGATAATATATGTACTGTTTACCTTGTTAACTTTGTAGCATTCTATATTTCTAATCAAAATGCCCTGAGATACACAAAGGTTTGACTGAACTTTAGTTATATACACGAATATCACTACCTTTGTCAAATGATCTTGTAATCCCACCAGAATTAACTTAACAGAATCTATTTTCCAGAAGACTAGTTTGAGTGGCACTAGTAGTATTTTGTTATTTATCAATGTAATCTTTCATCATCTGTTCTACGATTTTGTTTAGGGTCAAGATCGTGCTGAAAGAATGTCTTTAGGTAGGTCATCTTGCTTATCCTTTTTAAATTCTGGTGCAACATTGAATTTCTTCCAGTTTCTGAAATTATTCCAGTCTGTCTAGTGTTACTGAAAATATCAGTAACAGCTTAAAGACTTTCAGCTACCCTACAGGTTTATATTTTTTATAATGCTTAAGTCATAGTTCATAAATGGATGAGTGCTCTTTACTAACAAGACTTAAGATGTCAAGGCATAAACTATGAGTAGTGTAGGCATTATTAATAGAAAAAAAACAGGGTATGTTTCTTCTTTTTCACTGAATCTTTCTTTTTATTCCATTT